>NC_061112.1:8565243-8865243 GCF_002878395.1 Capsicum annuum | reverse complement strand
CATAGCTCAAGGAAATCCAGAGTGGGATGGTGATTATAGGAGTTCTACAAAGAAAGTTGGAAGTTTGTTGGAGGTGGACCAATACACAGTTTTATCCACTCAGGTTACAGCATTGCAAAATATGATAAACACTCAGTTCAACAGCCTAAAATGAGGAGTAGCACAGCCTGAATCCACAATCAATGCAATCCAACAAGCTGCAAATTAGTGTGAAGTTTGCGGGAATAGTGGCCATGCTACGACCACGTGTGCTTTAAATCCAAAATTGGTGATGTATATGGGCAATGCTCTAAGGCCAAATTATGATAATTCCTACAACATGAAATGGCAGACTAAGCCACCAATTCATACATAGAACACCCCATAATAATAGGCTCCACTAAATTACCCAACTAATAATGTGGAGGAGATAATGAAGCAATTTTTAGCTGGTCAAGTGCAAATAGCTGCGGACCTAAAAAGTTAACAAGCATAATTAAAGAATCAGTAAGTGGCCACGAGAAGCTTGGAGTTTTAGTTGGGGTAGTTATCATATACATTGAATACTAGGCTTCAAGGTGGTTTGCCAGGAGATACAGAAAATCCAAAACAAGTTATGGTAATCACTTTGAAGAGTGGTAAAGAGCTTTAAGGAGAACCTCCAAAGGTAACTAAGGAGGTGGATACTTATATGGTGATTGAATAGGTAAATGGCAGAGTTGGTAAAAAATTAAGAAAGTCTAAGTACTCAAAAGAAAAAGTTGCTACAGAAGAGGGGAAAAAGATGTTACCACTCCCTTTCCCACAAAAGTATATAAAGTTAAAGAAGGATGCATGTTTCAAGAAATTCTTTGACACATTCAGAGAGCTTCACATTCATCTTCCTCTTTTAGATTTTATTCAGGGTATGCCCAAGTATGTTAAGTACTTGAGGGATGTGGTCTCTAATAAGGTAAAGTCCCAGGATGTAGAAATAGTAGTACTTACTGAAGAGTATAGTAATGTGGTTCTTCAAAAGATGCCGAAAAAGCTTAAGGACATAGGAAAGTTTACTCTCCCTATTCAAATTGTTAACAATGAGGTGGTGAAGACACTTAGTGATTTAGGGGAAAGTATCAACTTGATGCCCCTATCTATGTTCAACACATTGTGTTTGGAGAAGCCTAGACCGAGCTCTATACAACTGCAGCTAGCAAACGGGGCCATAGCTCGTCCAGAAGGAGTGATAGAGGATGTCCTCATAAAGATTGGTAAATTTATTATTCCTGCTGACTTTATTATTCAAGATTTTTAGGGATACAAAAGGTACTAATCATCTTGGGATGTCCATTTTTAGCGACGAGTGGAGCTTTAATAGACGTGAGAGCGGGTACACTCATAATGAGGTTGGAGGATGGAGAGGTCATTTTTAAAGTTTACAAACTTCTTAACACAGTATCCCACTATAAAGACTTGTGCATGATTAATGTTATTGAAAGGGATAATTGTGGGGTGGTTAGTCTGCCAAAGATCTCTTCGAACACCCTCATTGAGCACCTTAAGCCACACCTACCTATTGTAGACATGATACAAGTGGATAAGCCTGAAAAGGCTAAAGTGGACGAAGCTGATGACCTTAAGAGTCTACACTCAAGAGGGGTGAAACGAATAAGATGATGGAGACCAAGTGTGAGAAAGAGAAGGAAAGAGAAAAACTAAGTTATAGTTGGGTTGTGCCTTGACACTAAATCAGGCGCTGCTTCTGAGGCAACCCATGTTAAGTAGGTATGTTTTATTTTCAGTTGTGTTTTAGTTTTTTTTACTTCACATATTTTTTCTGTTTTTGATTAAGTAATAGGTTGATGGGAAGTTAGAGTACCAGAAACCTGAGCTAAGGAGCATGGTAAAGATTGAGTGTGGGGTCCTACAGGACTCTTTTAAGTGTAAAGATGATACTAGCTAGGAATAAAGGACTCAAAGAGTATTTATATCTCTTACTTTTAAATTCACTTTGGATACAAAGTAGTTTTTAAGTGTGGGGTGGGGAAATTCTCAATTTTAGGCTCAATTTTATTTTTTTGTGTAAGATACTCTTTTTGATGCTATTTTTGATTGAATGGTGCAAGTGTTTTAGTTGTAAAAGCATGTTAATTTTAGGAATGACTACTCTTTAGACTCCTAATCTCATGTTTATGACTTTTGTACTTGGTGGCTTATATTAAATTCATGTTATTATTTGGTTGAGTGTCGATGATGATCATATGTAAGTCAAGCATGTGCCATATGCGTGTGTGATTTTTGTGTATTTCTTATTGCATGTGATGTCTAGAACTTGCTTGGTGTATGTACAAAGCAAAATAAAGAATATGGGTTAAAGAGATGATATAGGCATTTCTTTGATAGCCTTGTTTTATACCTTCTATTTGACATACCCTTTGTGCTTAATCCTAGTAAGCCCCATTGAGCCTTTAGCTTTTTGTTTGGTAGCTTCATAAGTAGCCTAATCCCTTATTTGATTGACCATAATTTGATCCAAAAAAATCTCCTAGATGCTTTAATGAAAAAATAATTGAGTAAGGAGTTTGAGAATTAAGAGGAGAAAAAGTGAAATTGAAGTCGTAAAGTGTTAGCTATTGGCTTTCAAAGAATATTAATGTAATAATTTGGGGAGCTGAGTAATGAAAAGAATAAAAAAAATTTCAAATTGAATGAGTTGTGCATAAAATACTCCCACCATAGTGTATCTAAATGAGCTGAATAAGATGGGGTATAATTTGGTTGTTTAAGATTGGTTTTAATTGTAAAAAGTGATATATTAAAGAGCTTAGTGAAGGTAGTCACTATTATTCAAAAATAGTTCCTACCCGTCCCTTAGCGTACATTAAAACCCAAAAAAGACCGAATTGATACTAAGTTTCATCATTCTAATATTAGTTGAGCACTACACTAAGGGAAAGCCTATGGTTCATTATGTATAACTTGTGAGAGTGAGCGTAATTTGATTCTTGTACCCATTATGTTATAAAATGCTTTTATATGAGTGATTATGGGTAACTATCTTGTTGTAAGGGACACATGTTTGACGAATGTGGGTGATTTGTATGATGTCTTTGATTGAACGATAAGTATGAGTTTACCAACTAGGTGAGTCAATTCTTGAGGCTAGGATGTTTTGGAGTAGTATTCGTAAGTTTCAATTACGTTGTAACATGCTTAGTGTAGAAACTTGCATTTATGTAGTCACTGTAGTACTAGATTGAGTTTCTTGAATGTAGTAGAAGTTTAGAGTCTCCCTAGCTTATGATGCATAGATTTAAGAGTTGTTCGAGGACGAACAAGGCTTTAAGTGTGGGATGGTGATGTTGGGTGTATTTATACACTTTAGTGTTACCATTCTAGCTTATTTAGCCTTGTTTTTAGCATAATTTGTGTGCTTTATGTGTTAATATAATATAAAAAATCATATAAGTGTCTAAGTACATGATACAATGGCTCAAAGTGTTTCAAACAAGTGTGTACTTGATTGAGTCATTTAGAGTTCAATTGAGGAAACTAGTTTTACTAGCTTGAGCTAGTCGTGTGTCTAGTTGGTTTCGTTTGATTCTAATATGTTAAAGGCGTTCCTAATGGTTTTAATGTGTAATGATGAGTTAAATAACTTATTTGTAATAAGCATAGTTAAATTGGATTAAGTTAAGAGCCGGAGCGATAAGTTGAATGTCGATGGAACTAGCCTTATGTTAGCTTGTGTTTTTGAGTCATCATTATGAATATTGTATTGTTATTGTCTCTAATTCATATAGTGTAATTATGTATAAAAATTTGTGATCTAAATATGGTGATATATTGATGACATAAGGGCTGGAAATCCATTGGAAAGGCACCACAAGACAAGGAATGGAAGGAGGGATGTTCAACACTTAACTAAAATTTTGAAAGCAAGTTCCAGTGAACCAATGAGTTAGAGACGCGATGCCTTGGATATAGGTGTTGATGCATCAAATGCGATGCCTTGTCTAGAGGGGTTGATACATCCAATGTAATACTTAACGTGATGCCTTGATCATTTTAAGAACGACCAAAAGTTGTGTCCTTGTCCTATACGGCTTTAGCTTACCCTTTTGCTATAAATACATCATTGTACTTATTTTAATCATTCTGGGATGTATTTGGAGGATTGAGGGCTGCTACAACTTCATTTTTTAGGTTTTTCGTATTTTAATTTAGTTCATTCATGTCTCTATTTGTTAATTACAATCTTGTGATTATGATTATGACTATGCGTGACTAAACACCCTCTTTCCAGGGTTAAAGCCAAGAACATGAGTACTATTATTTTGGATTAAATTCGTTTAATTTGCTTATTATTATTGGTTGTTTGTTCATTCTTGATTTAATTATTTGATGGATTGATCACCCGAAAAATACATTTATTGTCACCTTTGTGATCTCGAGAGAGGGAATATGGGGATAGAACATGGGAATGAACAAAGTATGGTTCGTGTTCTTTTATTAAATATTAAATTCAAATTAGCATCTAGGAAGGGATGTACTTAGAAGCCTCACTTGATTCACACGTAGGATGATAGCTTAAGGAACTTTATTGGATTATTACATACCCACTCAATGATGTAGTAGTAATGTCCAACTTAGGTAAACGGTTAGAGGTCGAGAGACCATGATCATGCAATTAACCCTATGAATCAACAACCAAGACAAGCAAGTTAACGAATAAAGTTCAATAGCATAGTACGATTGTTCAATGTGCTTTAACCCTGGGTTTTCTCCTATTGATTATTTCATGACCTTTATTTTATGCATTTTTCCTTTACTTTAGTTTACAATATTTCAAACTCTTTTTGGTTACCTTTGCCTTATATTAATCTTAAAAGTCAAATTAGAATTGAATAGTTGTTGGAACAAGTCCCTATGGAATTTATACTCAGGTTTCTTGAAGGACACTTTACTACTTGGTAGACCATGTACACTTGCGTGTGCGCTAGCATGGGTCCAGCTACCCCCAGCCGGTAGGGCCCCAGTGCATGTGGCCACACAAACCATAGGGTATACATATACACTATGGGGTAATCGAACCTCCCTGCATACAAAGGTGACATGAGCACCAAATCATGCAATATAATCTGGGGGACTTGAACCTCCCAATCATATAATAATAATATTAAGAGGGACTCAAAACTCGCAGTTATATAGACCCCCACGTCGGCAACTTTGGTTTTCAGTGTGGGTTCCTCAGGACCTCTAATTTCATGACTCAGCTACACAACCCTCATTAAGGCCCAATTAAAACAATCATCACATATTTCCATTCATTGAACCAAGTTTACATTAAGGCATACATTATTAGCATCGTCATACCAACTACACTTGAAATGTAACATCGACATACCACACTAATTATCCTTACTTAGGGGAATTCACAACCCCCTTGATTTAATTTTACATTAGCTTGGGGAATTACACAACCACATAAAGTTTAATTCAAAACCATAATGCAATAGTTCAAGAATAGTTCAAATACCCATATTTCTAATAAGTAAAACCAATTTCACAATATAAGGTTGGGTCATATCCATTTCAAAAGTCATAAGTTTGTGGAAAATGAAAATTCCCTAGTTCATTCACCATACCCATGCACCCACAAGTTCAAAACCATGTTTAAGGCATGAATAATCATAAGTAAACCGGAAAACATTAGTCAACTACAAGCATTCAAAACCCTCAACCCTTGTTTCAGAACCAAGATTAACATCTCTTGAACAATAATTTAAAACATATGTTTTTAACAAATTAACAATGAGGGAAGAGTAAAATGCCTGAAATACCAAGTTTCATAGAAAGAATTCAACCCTTGAGCCCTTAGATGACCTATTTCTTAGAAACCCTATGTAAGTCTGCTTGAGAGAATTTAAGAGATTTTTGTAAGTGTTTGAGTACATTAGAGATGAAATATAACCCCCTTAAGTGCTTTATGGATGTGGGGTTTTAATTTGTACGAAGGGAATTGTCCAAAGTGGCATTAAATTAAAAGCTGAAATTTAGTCGTCAATGACTAAAGGTAACCATACGACTCATGTAGACTCATGATAAATCTTTACCAGGAGTCATAGCCAAGGCAGAGACACTAAGGCCCATACTTCTTTGGCTACAATTTATACCACCTACTCATAACCACACTTAATGAAGCATAACCACTTTTTGTACTCAATCTAAAACAACTGGGATGACACACTAGTCACCCTACGATTGGGACATAATGAATCTTCATGATTCTCTATGACTCATAGCCTCAAGTCATAATGAATATAGTATCTTTGGCCAAACTTACTAAACACCTTATTACTTAGTCTTTACGACCCATTAGAAGTCGTGATGACTAGTTGAGAGCCACTCATACTCAGAGCAAAATAATAAGCCACTTGTTATGATTAATTTATGACCAAGTCCCTACAACCCATCAAAGTTTCCTATGACTTATCAGGGGATTCATAGTCAGGATAATGAGGATAAAATTTTAGAAAATTTCAAGGACTAAACACCCTTGGCGTTACAAAATTGTTATGAGACCCTATAACTCATAGGGTCTAAGTCATATTCAAGAAAAAAACTCCATGCCAGAATAATAACCATACTATGATTGGGTCCCTAAGACCCGTAATGACACTCTACGACTCGTAGGGTGAGTCGTAGTGAGGAAAGTAAGCTCAAAGATCAAGAATTTTTCCTGAATCAAAATCTAAGGTGTTTTCGAACCATAATAAATTTGATGTTTTATACTTAATAGAGCAATCAAATTTTTTATCTGAGGTCATTTAAATCAAATATGGGTCCTATACCCATATTTTACTATCTTATCTTTTCGACCAATAAGTCAAAATGAGCCTAGGCTCCTCAAGACCCAAACCAAAGGTCTACTCAGCCTAAATTTATATTCTGGGGTTACTGGCATAGTTAGAATTTGTATACAAGATTATTTTGCTAAAGTTTTTGCCCATTGGCCATTTGGAATTAGCAAAGACTTTAAAATAAAAAAATAGGTGTAAAAACCAAATGAATTGCACGATGACTAAACTATCACCTCTAATAAGTCATAAATAACTTGAGGTAGCTATGGAAAAGCTCTAATGACAAAAATAAGAAATAATATGGAAAATAACTTGAAGGGTCATTACATGATTTGCTCTCAGACCCATTTGGAGGGTATTTCTTTGAGTTCACTAGGTGTTCCTCTAGCTTCAATTGATATACGTCTATATGTGCTAGAGTATACCTATGGTGTTTATTTGGTTCTGAGTATAGATCCTCTCGTAGACTTGGCATCAACTTGTGGTTCTCTACAAAATTTAAGTATTGTTCCTTCTTCTGTACCTGCATCTGAGTATAATATTTTGAGACTAGGAGATAAACTTTATTTTGAGGTTATACTGTGCCTTCTATTATTATGAGTACAATTATGTCTTTTGAGGATCAAAAGAGATTTGTGAGATTCACTCATTTAGGTTCTTCTAGGTTAAGTGGTGTTAAAGTCGAGGATACTTATGAGTTCTTGATTGATTGTTATGAAAAGTTGTATAACCTTTGTTTGATTGAGTCACATGGGATTGCTTATACTACTGACCAGTTGAGAGATATGGCCAAGGATTGGTGGAGGTCACTTATTGGTTGTAGACCTCTTGATTCTCTAGAGATGCCTTAGGATTAGTTTGCTGAGGCCTTTTTTGATTGGTTTATGCCAAATAGTTTAAGGGATTAGATAAGAGATGAGTTTGATTACTTGGATCAGGGCTCCATGACAATTACAGATTATGATGTATACTTTCATGCCTTATTTAGATATTTTTATGCTTGCATTGCCATATAGTCTGAAAAGATTTAAAATTTTATGAAGGGGTTGGATGTTTTTCTTTAGTTAGACACCACTTAGATGATAGTGTATGAGGCATCATTTTGGAGTATAATGGATTATTCTAAGATGAATGAGTCTATTCTTTAAGGATTTTAGGGAGTTCCCAAGAGGATACATCATCAGGATGAGTTTAGAGTTCACACTACTCGAGGTTGAGATTTTAGAGATTTTCATAGGTATCATGGTATACTAGTACAAGTAGCCTTATAGGGTTTAGGTAGTGGGTCCTTTGTTTTAGAATCTTTTAGTGGTTGTGTTATAGCTTAGACGTATCTTGTTCTTCTGAGTTGAGCCATAGAGGTTACTTTATTTGTAAGGAGGTTGGCTATTTGGCCAAGCACTGTCCCTACCGTATTTTTAGGGCTACTTTTATTGTGACTGTAAGAGGTAAAAGTTCTACTAGATATGCATTTGGAAGAAGTAGTAGTGCCTACGATGGTGGTCATGGGGTTACTCAGTCAGGTGGAAGAGTGTTGTGTTATACCTTTTAGGCCAGAGGCAGAGTCTTATGAAATTATCATCACAAGTATTTTTCTAATTTATTTACAATTTGTATTTGTGTTATTTTATTTGAGATTGACTTTCGTCTATATATGGATATTTTTCTTTGACCTTTGATTCTACTAGTCAGCCTCTTACTATGCCTATCAGTGTATCTACCCTGTAGGAGATTCATTGGTGGTGAATTGGATGCATCAATCTTATGTTATGAATTTTTTCTAGGCGTGAGAGATGGGTAGATTTGATAGTCCTTGATATGGTAGATTTTAATGTTATCCTGGTTATGAATTGGTTAGCTCTTATTATGCTATCCTAGATTGTTATGCTAATATCGTAACCTCTGATTTACCGAGTGCGCCAATGATAACTTAGAAAGGTGTGATTTTCTTTGGGTCCTGTGAGAGTTATATCTTTTCTTCAGGCTTTTTATTTGGTTGAGGGGGGGATATTTGTCTTATTTGGCTCACATTCATAATACTAATATTGCTTCACCTTCTTCTATGGATTTTGTCCGTATTGTTCATGAGTTCATGATGTTTTCTCTATGAATTTTTTTGGAATGCCTCTATTCATGAGATAGGCTATGCTATTGATGTTGAGTTGGACACCAAGCCTATTTCTATTCCACCTTATTAGATGGACCCTGCAGAGTTTAAGGAATTAAAGGATCAGTTGCAGGAGTTATTTGATACGAGATTTATCTAACCTAGTGTATCACCTTAGGGTGCACCTATCATGTTTGTGAAGTAAAAGAATAGGTCTATGCATATGCATATTGATTATCGATAGTTGAACAAGGTGATATTTAAGAGTAAGTATTCTTTTCCTCATGTTGATGATTTGTTTGATCAACTTCAGTATGCTTTGCTATTTTTAAAGGTTGATTTAAGATTCGAGTATCACCAATTGAGAATTATATCTTAGGATATTCTAAAGATAGATTTCATGACTCGGTACGGTTATTATGAGTTTTTGGTCATGTACTTTGGGTTGACCAATGCCCCAGCCAAATTGAACTAGGAATATCAACCATATCTTGACTCTTTTTTCATTATATTTATAGATGATATCTTGGTTTATTAAAAGAGTAAGGCTAACCATGAGGAGCATTTGTGAATTGTGGTTTAGAGATTAAGGAATAAGAAGTTGTATGCTAAGTTGTCTAAGTGTAGTTTTGGTTATAGTCTATTTCTTTCTTGGTTCATGTGGTGACCAAGTATGGCATTATGGTTGATCGAACGAGATTGTAGAGGTTCATATTTGGTCTAGGCATACTTCTCCTATCGAGATTCAGAGTTTTATAGGTTTAGCAGGTTAGTATCGGTGTTTGTTAAGGGCTTTTCATCTATTGCAGTTTTATTGACCAAGTTGACATAGAAGTAGATTTCCTTTTAGTGGTATGATTCTTGTGAACTGTACTTTCAAAAGATTAAGGATTTATTGACCTCAACTTCTATCTTGACTTTTCCCTTGGAGAGCATGAATTTTACTTTATTTTGTGATGCTTTTGGTGTTGGTTAGGTGTTGTGTTGGTGCAGGAGGGTAAGATAGTTACATATACTTCTCGTTAGTCAAATCCCCATAACAGGAATTACGGTACCAATGATTTGGAGTTGTGTGATGTTGTTTTTTCTTTGAAGTTGTGGAGGCACTACTTGTATGGATTTCATTGTAAGATTTTCTCGAAATATCATAGTCTTCAATATTTCTTCACCTAGTGGGATCTTAATAAGAGGCTATATTGCTGGATTGAGTTGCTTAAGGATTATGGCTTGACTAATCTCTATCATCTAGGCAAGGCTAATATGGTTGTGAATACCTGAAGTTGGAAGTTAACTAACATGGGTAGGTTGGTGCATCTTCTGACCTAGGAGCGGCCTTTGGTAGTTGAGGTTTAGTCTTTGGCTAACCAGATAGTTAATATTGATATTTAGATGGCTGGATGTGTTTTGGAATTTGTTGAGGCTAGGTATTCTTTGATGGATCATATTCGGGCTCATTAGTTTGATGATGTTGGGTTGAGAGTGATTTAGGATAAGTTGGTAAGTAGAGAGGCTAAAAAAGCGTCGCGTGATCTAAATAGTGTTTTGAGGATTGGAGGCCAAGTTTGTATGTCGTGAGTGGGCAATTATATTAGATTATTTTGGATAAGGCTCACTATTCCAGGTATTCCATCTATCCAGGAGTGACTAAAATATATCATGATTTGAGAGAGCTTTATTGGTGGGGCGGTATGAGAAAGGATGTAGAAGATTTCTTATTGCCAATGTTGCGAGTAGGTGAAGGCTATTAATTTAAGGACTGGTGGTTTGCTTTAGAGGTTACTCATACCTGAGTGGAAATGAGAACAAATCACAATAGACCGCGTAATTGGGTTACCTCATACTTTTTGTGGTTCTGATAATGTTTGGGTCATCATAGATTGATTGACCAAATCTACTCATTTCATTTTGGTTTAAGTTTTATTCAGTGCTGAGAGGTTGGCCCATATCTACATGCATGAAATAGTTTATCTTCATGGTGTGCTAGTGTCAATTATCTCAGATTGAGGCTCAATGTTCTCATCTCACTTTTGGAAGACTTTTCAGGAGGATTTAGGAACTCGGGTTGATCTTGGTACAACTTTTCACCCATAGACCGACGGTCAGTCGGAGCAGACTATTTAGGTTTTGGAGGATATGCTCTACGCTTGTGTAAACATTATCTAACCTTGCTAGATTTTGCATATAATAATAACTACTATTTAAGTATTGAAATGGCTCCTTTTGAGTCCTTGTGTGGTTGGCATTTTTGCTCTCCAATTGCTTGTTTTGAGGTTTGTAAGGTTAGAACTCAAGGTACATACTTAGCTCGTGGTCTTTAGATAAAGTTTGGGTTATTCAGGACAAATTTTGAATGACTCAGAGTAGGCAGAAGTGTTATGCAGATCGTAGACTTCATGACCTGAGATTTAGTATTGGTGACCCAGTCTTTCTTTTTGTGTTTCCCACCAAGGTCATGATGAGGTTTGGAAATAGGGGAAAACTTAGCCCCTGTTATATTGGACCTTCTTAGATTCTTTAGACTATATGCGATGTGGCTGATGGCTTTGCATTACCCCTAGATTTATCAGCTATTAATCCATTTTTTCATGTTTCTATGCTTCAACATTACATTTCGAGTAAGTCTCATGTTATTCATTGGAATTTAGTCCAATTAGATAAGAGGTAGTCTTTTGTTGAGAAACCCATCTCCATTATAGATAGGGGTGTTACACAATTGTGTTATAGAGTTATTCCATTAGTTAAGGTGTAATGGAGACATCGACCTATAGATGAGTCTATTTGGGAGGTTGAGTTTGTTATGTGTAGTATTTATCCTCAGTTTTTTGCCGATTCAGGTATTTCTCTTTCCTTTAGTGTAAGGATAAACTAGATTCTTAGTGGTAGATGATGTAATGACCCGATTTTTTGTGATATGTATTTTTTTGTGATATGACCATTTTACCTCTATTTTTGGAGTGTGGGGAGGGTGGTATGGTGCCTAATGTATTTTGGTGCGATTTGTATGAGATTGTGGTTTTTGATGGTTATAAAGGTTTATAAGTTGACTTTGATCAACATTTATTAATCTATGCATCGAATGGAAAAATGAACTACCCTAACGGATTCGAAACATCAATTATTAGATTAGTAACATGGTTGTTATGGTTTTATGACATATCTCATTTCGAACCTTGGTTGAAAAGTTATGGAACTGGGTTTCGGTGGTTAAGTTTATGAAAATGATGTTTTTTTTGAAAATTTTATATCGCAATTCCATTGAATTAAGTCTAGTAGCATAGTTTGTTTTCGTTAATGGGATTCTAAATAATCTTGAGAGGTATACAGAGACTTGGAGAATTGCATCACTCAGCTAGTGTACACTCTTAGGTGACCTAGCAGCCAACAGGGGTATCGCTTAAGTGACACCCCCATTGCTTAGGCAACCGATGGCTGTTGCTTATGCGACAAGGCGGGCAGCTCATAAGCGACGCCTAGCCTTTTAAGTGATGGCTACTTAGGCGACGCCTGGGTGAGTTTAATCCCCTATTTTTTTACCATTTCTGATACTTGGATCTTGGGGTTCACGTTTCTGGATAATTTCTTCTACTTTTAAGTTTGAGTAAGCTCCAAAATCCTTTTTCAATTATTTTTCTTCAATTCTTATCAATTGAACCTTATTAAAATCTTGGTTTAAAAGGGGAATTTGGGGATTTTGGCTCGAAAGTCCTAAAATTAGCAATTTCTCGATCTAAACCTAAATTTCAACTCATATTCACTTAGGTTTTCATCTATAAGTTTCTTTAATCATCTAAAATATATTTTTGGACAAAAATTTTTGTTTTACCCTTTCTTTTCAAATTTTCATTTTGGGGGTCCATTTTGACCCCAACCTAGAAATGGGAAATAAAGGTATTGTTGGTTGTCTTTTAACATGTAGATTAGATATTTATGTATTTAGCTTGTTTTGCGTCTATTTATGAGGTGAAATCTCGATGTGAAGGCTTGTATTTATTGGTTTATGTCATTTGATGTAGGTTATGACTTAACTTTCTTCAGAATGATTTGGGTAGTCAATATTGGTGTAAAAATCACATTATGGGTGTGGGAACCAATCATGGAAATGACTATTAACATTGTGGTGTACCCGTGTGGGAGATTATGTTATCGTTATTTGGTGGTATTAAGACATTATCTGCTTTGAGTGATCGTGTGGGGTCATTGTATGATGTTGTTAGATTTATGTGTGTATATTTGTTGGAATCTTTCCAATGAAAAGCCTAAATCAGAATTTATGTGATATCAAAGGCATATTATCATGTATTTTTCTTTTTTGGCATATGATTACATTGGATTTATGGATTGTTAGCATATTGAGTGATTTTGGCTTACATGGTTGGTATATTGGTTGGCTTTGGAAATTCTCATTCTGGTTGGTTGTGAAAGTTGTATCCTCATATCATGTGTACTTATGAAACATTGGTACCACTGTGGAAATGCTGGAAACACTTGTTTGTCACATCTTTATAGACACTTTACCGTCGGAGAGGAGTCATGGATATTGGTATTAGATATTGGATTTTATATGGATTGACGAACCCCCATGGGTCCTACCTGTGAAGCACAACTCGGTAGTAGCATATGGAGATGTGTGACAACCTCGAGCATCTTATCACCATCACATTATCATTATTATCATCATCATCTTCATTGCATCTCATATATTGTATTTGTTTTATGTTGTATTATTGCTCTTGATTTGATATCTGTATATTTGTAATTATTTCTTGTACTTGTATTTGGTATACATTTATAATTATTCTTCCTTCTCATATTAGTTTATGGTGTCTACATATATTATAGAAGTGTTAGTGGAGATGGTGTAGGATACAGTTTGGGACATTTCTGATTGTAGGTGACGTGCTCATAGTGTGTATTTTATATGCTTTATTTTGTACTTTTCTCAGTTGGCCTATGCAATCTACTAAGTACAAGCGGACTGTACTCATCCCTATTAGGCCCTTTTAGTGCAGATCCAGGTACAAGTCTACCACCCGATAGCTAATTCAGGCAGTATTTGGAGAATATTCGAGGTAGCGGATTATCTAGGTTTTCGAAGTTGATCTACTACCTCTTTCTATCTATTTCATGTCTTGTTTTGTATTCGGAGACAGACTATGATCCTTTTGGTATATTATTGTATCTTTGACATTCGAGATGTATTTAGTAGTTCTTACACTATGATACCAAGTTTTGGGATTTTGTATGGTATTTTCTTGGTTATGTACTTCTTCTATTATCATATATGTGTGGTTTGACTTCGTTCTAGACGCCTTGCCTTGAGTTTTGGTATTGCTTTCTCATTTCATATCAGTTTGTGTGATAGACTTACTTGTCAAGGATTTTTGTGACTAGTGCCATCACGACCCTTAGTTCTTGGGTCGTGAAACTTGAGTTTCTTAAGACCACCTCTCGAAGGTGGAAGAACTACCCCCATAGAACTTATACTAGAAAATCTTGTCCCTAACAATGGGAGGGATTTGTCTGGAAGGGATTTGGAAACTTGGTCACTTAGATATCTCAGATTGTCGATACTAGAAACTTAGAGCTAATAATTAAGCAATATTTTAAGAGCATGAGGGTGTTATTGACGGTATACAATATGGGTTTTGCCACTCCTCGAGGCTGCAACTCCTTCTGTGAGGCTTCCCTTTCTACCATTCAATCATGCCATGACTGATCTGAAGCTTAAAATCCACTGCCCCCATTACTAGTGACCTTTGCTTATACAAAGTAAAAGGTTTACACTTGGTCCAACCTTTTGATTTATTCTATCTCCTAGGGTTTATGGTTAACCCACAAACCTTTTTGAGGTGTTGGATCCTTCCACATTCAAGGGACCTTCCAGTAACTCACTTGTAGTTATCCTTAAAATAGATCTTTTACTCATATATGTTGTGCATTTCGGCCCAGTTGGTGCCTCAAACTTAGTTAATCTCTTTTTGATCTTGAAATATATGATCGAGCCTTTGGGTTTCATCCCCTTGGTGAAAACCTCTATTGCCCTGTCATTTGGTACCATCGATCCCTCTTCTCTACCTTGAAATAGCCCCTCGGTAGAGTTGTACTTTCTTGGCCCCAACATGGGCCTTTATGAAGCTATTTGCTTTAAACGAGTCTAAGGAATTTTCAAGGAGAAGAGAGTATTATATTAGAGCTTCTCCCAGTAGATTTTCTTTAAACTTCTTCACCATAACTGCTCCGACTTCTTTCTTAGTCAGATCATTTTCGTTGACTGGTCTGGTATTAAACAACAGGTGCTCTTGAGGTTCCAATTTTCCATCGTACTTTAGTATGTCTAACATTTTGAACCTCTTTGCGATAAGTCTTTTCATAGTGGTGGTCGTGTAGGGTACCTTGGTCTAAGGAGTTTGAATCTCAAACTCGGTGGATTTCATAGTGGGGACAAAGTATTGGTCTGAATGGCTTTGTCAAGGGCCTAGGTGTATGATAAATCAATCATGTAGGCAATAGGATGACACTAACAAGATGGAAATAAGCAATGTCACAAAGGCAACATATCTTTGCATGGTATGCACATTGGATGACATCGATAGTGGACAAGATGGAATATGGCATGTACTAAGGTTGGATCAAGTATGGGATAATCAAGCGGAGCTGAAAGCAAGACTGGAAAACAAAGTTAAACAAGCAAAAAGATTAGGAATGGCACAAGGCAAACAAAAGTTTACATGACATGGTATATGTAGGAAAGGCATCAGTAGTGGTATGTGCAGCTGGGTACAAGTTATCAGTGACTAGGAAAATCATGACTTAGGACCATGAACATGGCACAAAATTAGATCCTTTGGAGTAAAATTGGGTAGCACATCCCACAATTTCCTTTTTGTAAATACTCGTGGACAAATTTCTTACCTTTTGTTATAGCTTTGTAATTCAAAATGTAAATGCCTAGGAAGTTAGGGATGCCAACTTCACTTTAGTTTTTACTGGCCTTGATCATGACAACTGTTGGCAGGCTGTTGATTATAAGCAAAAGTTTGGTACATGTTCTATAAATGTGAAACCTTGGCCATGGATAAAAATAAAATAGTGAATAAGAGAGACTGTCTTAACCGACTAAGTCATACACAAAAGTAATAATAGAAGGAATATGAGGGTTTCAATAGAGTGTTAAGGAAACAATCGACTTGTGATTGTGTCTAAGTCAAAGTTGAAGTTTTCACAGAATTATTGTCATATTGAGTGAGGTTCATTTATATTATTTTGAATTGATATGAAGGTTGGGATTTCACCTGTATATCATAGTGTTCCTTTCAGTTTAGGCATCGAGGGAATATTCTAAGTTTAAATAGTAGGCATTGTTCAAAGCAGGAAAACTTGAATACACAAAAGCTACTTCAAGCAAATGGGTTTGACTATCATACGTTGGACTAACCTCAGAACAATTTAAGGGTAGCAAACTCTCCCCATACTTATCATATATTTCCGAATTAGAGCACTACACCTTAGTTTTTTCTGCAAAAACTCCAACATATGTATTGTTGGGGCTATTTCCTTTAGCCTTAGCCTCGTCATCCACTATTTTCACTTCTTCTATTCATTCATCCTACTCTTTCTCCCCTAGATCTTTTCACTCATTTTCACTCGAATTTCCCGAGGTTACATGAGCTACATCAACCTACATTTCATCCATATTCTTATCCTATACCTCAAGACAAGCTAACTACTTCTTATCAGATACACCAGAGTCTTTTCAGTGGTCCTCAAATACTTCTAACCAAGCTCAGCTTCCTCCTCTAGAGGTTAATGGACTCCTTTTACCTTCTCTGTATGTTAAAATTTGTTGTGTTCAAGTTAAGAGACATTTCATCATCCAAGGGAGTTGAATATGAACCTGAACCCCAGGGTGTCAACTCTTAAGTCTTAAATGTATGCTCATCAACAACAAGATCCACTGGGTTATTTGTATCATTAATAATGACTTACTTTTTTGCGAAGCAAGATCATAGAGTAAATAGCAAGGAGAAATGAAGATAACAACTCACACGGTTGCTCTGGACCTACGATGGATGCCAAATTGTTTACCATTGGTTTCGATAGTTGGATTTTTTACGAGTAAAGAGCATACATTATAGATTTAGCTTTGGGTTAGTAGTATCATTTACAGAAAAATAAATAGTGTAAACGAAAGATAGAATAAATTGAACAAGACCACAACTAGGAACAAATTTGTATTAATAGTAGAGTACACAATCCTTCTATCTATAGGTAGGTCGAGACCGAGAAAATAGTACAGACAAGCATAATAGCAAGAAAATTGTAAAACGACTAAAGAAATAGAAAAGCTTAAAGATCAAGCTAGAGATATTTTTATACCTTTTGGATAAAGAGAGTAAAAATTAGGTGTTTACAATAAGAGGGGTGCCTATTTATAGTGTATAAAGACTGCTCTGTGGACAATGAGATAATGTTTTTCTATCAACTCATAGTGCCACATCCAATGATGTTCATCCACTTTCCCTCAAGTTGTTGGAGAGTAATTAGCTCACTAGCATATTTCAGACATGGGTCAGCTGGAAGTAGCGTGTACTACTAAATTACATGAAACCCATTCTTTTTTACTATCCTTTGTATGCAGCTTCTATTGAAGATGGTCTCGGGCTACTTTGCCCTTGCCTAGAAGTCATTTCTTAGTACTGGTCTATTCTCGAGACAACACCATTATGGGCTAATTCTCGTTATACCCAACCCAAATAGTCCCAATTTCTTTCAAAGCTATTTTTTCCCATATAAATACTATATTATTAAAACACAAAAATTTAGGTCATGAACGCACCAACCTAACCCCGTCTTGGCAGGTAACTAAAAATCCCATAATAAAAAAGGAAATATGAGGAAATAAGAAACAAAATGATATGTGACTCCTAGAACAAAGTCAAGCCATAACAATCATAATCCAAAGTATGTATGAATATACAACCAAATCCCAAAACCAGGTATCATAAGTACAAAGAGCATCTTATACATAACATAATTTGAAATACATTAGCATATATCTATAAGTAAATAAAGATAATAAAGAATATGAAAAGGTCCAAAATATGCCCCAAACTTTGGAGTTTACCCATACCTCAAATATCAACTTTGATAGAATGAAATCATCTACCGTGAATTATACTCGAACTAGGATCTACACATAAAAGGCATGATAGGACCGAGTATGATCCATTTGTACTCAATAGGTATCATTTTTCTAAAACAAAGTAGAAAGAAAAACATGTCAAAGATATTATGAGCACATCACCTGCAAACAAAAAAGTTCCCAATCAGTAGCTCATACTATCCTTACTAATAGTTATTAGATATAAAGATGATAAAATAAACTACACATAGAAAATAAGTAAGGAAATTAACTACACAATAACAACACATAATGGAAAATACAACAATGTAATGTATTTATATGCAATGATGAAGTAATGCTGATGAATGTAAGCCATAACATGGCTTTTCATAGACACCTTTTGAGCCTCAACATTTTAAGATAAGATCTATGGAGGGAGAAGGGGGGGGGGGGTTCACAACTCGTATACCTTCTCATACTTTAATCTCATATCTTAGTTCACCTTGCCAACTAATGTTCTCGAACCAATGGCTTTAAAAGGTGTCTTATTTTTTTCAAAAATTAGCATTTCTTATTAGTACCAGTATCTTATAAATGTGGGTGTATAAAATAAAGATGAAATACTCATAATCAATAAGCAAGAAGAAAATATTCAATTTATATATGTATAAATGATCCCAAAAATCAACTCAACATGTCAATTATTCATGATATGAGCCCTCCTCGACACCACTAAAATGAATAGTCATGTAATCATTCAAAAAACTCTCGGGTATTACTAACATGATACATTTAAATAATGTACAAAAAGGTCTATAATATCTATTAAAGCCCCCACACTAGCAACACAGTAGTAATAATGGCATTTAATACACATATAAGGCCTATAAATGTCAAATAATGCCCCTACTTGGGGATCACCATAATTATTATAACACCCATATTTTTGGGCTAGAATTTAAAACATCATTTCTATGTGTATAAGTTCATATCATATGATTTTTATATGAATATATGTTTCATGATCATTTATCTAGTGTGTTAAGTGCTATTGAGATGAAAAATATTCATAGGATACACTTAGAGCAAAGTTGATTTAAAAGCTCTTGATTCGATCAAATTTTGATATTTGATGCTACAAGGGTCAAATTTGAATGTGAATAACTTCTGAAATATGTGGAATTTTGCAGATCAAGACCCACAAAATTATAGATAATTGAGTCCTCTTTCTAATCCATTAAATTTAACCTTAATCCAATATTGGAGTAGAAAGTTATGCTCATTTTACTTCGGAGTGTCCAGTTGTCAGCAAGGTGATGACTTCAGTGTTAAGCTGTCAACTAAGAGACAAGATATCAACCTCATCGTGATCCTTAACCAAAAAATACCCTACATTACTTAGGAAAGGTGACGACCGTATTGATAAGTCATCACCAAGTTGATAAGCTATCAACTAAGTAATCACTCTTAACAAGAAAGTGTCCAAGTCTAGCTAGACGGTGATGACTAGATTGATAAGTCATCAACTAGGTGATAAGATCTCACCTAAGTTGTCAACTAAAAATTTCTACAATTTTTATTCAGTTTCCCTAGGGGAAATTTGGTCTTTTCCTCATATGAAACTTCTCTTCCACAAATTAAAATCTCCAATACATGCTATTTGGCCCAATTCTCTATCAGTTATCATACGTAAAAACCCTTTCCCTTTCCCCCAAGAGCAAAATTTCAAGTTTCTTCTCAAGAATTCAAGCATCCAAGGTCCCAATTCCAAGCTTATTCTTCAAGGATTCAAACTATTAAGGTATGTAGGGTATTCATTAATGGGTTTCTTCCATCTATTGAGCCCAAAAATCCCTATTTGATTAAAATATGAAATTTTCTCTCTTTTATGGAATTATCCATGTTAATTATGAATTTAATCCTTGCTTTTCATAGTAATTAGAATTAAAGCCATTTCAACATGTCTTTCCCGATGTGAATTAGGTTATTTCATGCTTTGAATTTCAATTACTCATGTTATATAAATTGATTTCAAGCTAAATCATCAAGTTATGAATTAAACCAAGTAAATATGTTATTCTCCCATATTGAACAAATTCCCATGTTCAAATTCATGTTTCTCACTAATTTATTGAAATGTCTTATGCTTTAGGTCTTAGATATTGGGTGTATTTTTGCACTCTAATGTGGTCATCCTAATTAATGAGCCTTGTTTTAAGGACAATTCATGTGCTTTATGTATTAATAATGATATAAATGTGCATGAAAGTGTCCATGTATAATCTTATAAGGCTCAAAGTTGTTTTCAAATGAGTTTTAGTTCAAATTGATCAATTACAGTCTAGATGAGAAAACTAGTATTCTTGGTTGAGTTTCTATTTCACTGTCTTGAATGTTGTGTTGTTTTGAGCTTGAATTCAGAGTGTTAAATTCTATAGGTTGCTTGGTGAGTTGCTTATAGTTACATGAAGGATATACAAGCTTCAAATTAAGTGGAAACATCACAAAAAGGCTTGGAGTGGATCAACGAAAGAACAAGACACAACATGACAAAAATAGTACACATGGGAGTCAAGACCGCATTGTGGTGGATGATAAAATGGAAAATATTGATTTCTAGAAGCTCAACACAATAACACTGCATTGCGGTAAGAGGTGAATATCGAAGTGTCATACTCTGGTAGCTTATCACGTTAAGGCTGCGTCATGGGGCTGATATTGCTAAGCTTAAGACCACGTTACAATGAGATGCAAAAGTGGGAAAATTTTACCCAGCTATAATACAAACACATAGAATCAATTAAAAGACTTTTTGACATCTTGGGACTGGAGAGGAGGCGGCTGCTTACAAAAATTAGGTTTTATTATTCTTTGTTTTTTCTTTTCAATATATTTGATAATGTATTCAAATACTTGGATGATGATTATGTCAATTAGTGGATAAACACCACCATTCGGGAATTAAGGACGAGAACATGTTTTCAATTGTTATGAATTGAATTCCTTTTGATTGTTTATCATATTTGGTGGTTTGTTCATCCTTGTTTTAACTATTTTAAGGATTGCGTACCCTTAAAATACATATGTTGTCGATCTTTTAATCTCGAGAGGGGGAATAGGAAGATAGAACATGGGGATAAATAAAGTAAGGTTCATATTCTTTTATGAAATAAGGAATTTGAATTAGTGACTAGAACATGGATGTACCTGGAAGCCTTGCTTGGTTTATATGTAGGATGATAGCTTTAAGAACTTAATTTGATTAAGATTTCATATTTGTTTAACACCAACAATGTAAACTGGCAAACTCAGCCACTAAATCAACCATAGAATGCGCAACAACAATAGCTTCAGAAACCATAGGTTCAAGGGAATCAGGCTGCAAACAATATGGAAGAGATGCCGAAACAACTTGTAGCTGGTCAAACATAATTGACAGAAGATATAAAGAGTCATCAGGAAGACATAAAGACTAAGCAGGTGACTATAAGGTATTTGGAGTTACAGTTCGGACAACTGCAATAGGCACTAACTAATAGGCCTCAAGGTGGTTTGCCAAGAGATATTGAACCTTCTAAATAAGTAATGAAAATCACTTTGAGGAATGGTAAAGAGATTATGAAGAACCTCCTAAGAAAACAAAGGAGGGAGATACTGATTTAGTGCCTAAACATGTAAATGACATAGTTGCTGAAAATTCGAGAAAGTTGGAGTACTTGAAAGAAAAAGTTTTTGAAGAAGTGAAGAAGATCCCACCACTACGTTAACTACAAAAGCATATAAAGACGAAGGAGAATGAATGCTTTAAGAAGTTCTTTGACATGTTCTGAGAGCTTTACATTAATTTACCTCCGTTAGAAGTTTTACAGTGAATCCCCAAGTTTTCTAAGTACTTATGGGATCTGGTTGCTAATAAAGTTAAGCTGCAACATACCGAGGCAGTAACACTCACTGAGGATTGTAGCTTTGTGGTGACTCAAAAGATGTAAAAAAAGCTCAAGTACCCTAGGAAGTTCACTCTCCCTATTCAAATTGGCAACAACGAGGCGGTCCACACACTCAGTGATTTAAGGGCAAGAATAAACATTATGACCCTCTCTTTGTTCAATACTTTGGGATTGGGAGATCCTAGACCGAGCTCTGTGCTACTGCAACTGGAAAATGGGACCATAACCCATCTTGAAGGAGTCATAGGGGATGTTCTCATAAAGGTTGATAAATTTATTATTCCTGCTACCTTATTGTTTTAGATTTTAAGGAAGATGAATGAGTACCAGTCATCTTAGGATGTCCATTCTTAGCGATGGGAGGAGATTTGATTAATGTAAGAGAGGGAACACTCATAATTAGGTTGGAGGATGAAGAGGCAGTTTTTAAAGTGTACAAACCTCTTAACACACTATCCCACTATAAAGATTTGTGCATGATTACTGTGATTGAAGGGGATAAGTGTGGGGTGGTGGAGCATATTCCATAAAAAACCTCTTTGGACTTTGATACAAGACTATGTGTGTATCAAGATATTCCAACCAACATAAGAACAACAAAATGAACAATAAGTTGCTAGTGAATCAAAATAGACCTCACACGGCTTCACTAGACTTTGAGTTTGTGTTTTGAACAAGAAAATAATATGAATAACAAGGTAACAATGCTAGTGAATCGAAAGAGACCCACATGGCTTCACTAGACTTTTAGATTCAATAACACAATATTGACAAGATTACAAAAGAGATAGAAACTTCATGTACAGTATTCAAAGATCTAAGAACCCTAACAATGAGAAAGGACCTAAGACTAGTGAATATCAACACCAAGTTCTTACTTGGACCAAGATGAACTCAAAGAACCCGAAGATCCTAGTTTCTATCCAAGATACAACACAAAGATCATTCTCTTTGTAAATTTCAGTTTTAGGGCTTCTCAAGTGAAGAGAGAAGTTCACAAAAATTACAATGTAGCTTTTGTCTTTAGTATTATGAATGAACTAACACCAAAATAACCCTAATGTTGTCTATTTAGATTACACCACAAATGAAAGATAAAATGATCATTTAACCCTTTCCATGGGGTGGCCTTGGAGTGTATGTTTTTTACACTTCAAGGCTCCTCTTCACACTTAAAAATATTTAAACCATTTGGTGGATCAAGTACAACCTCAAATACAGCCATTTGAATGAACAAGGCTTGGATTCATTGCAACTCACGTGCTTAGCTTCATGTGAAAGGTCTCGAGCTAGGAATTCCTGTATCATCCTCTCCATCTTGAAGGGAATTTTTCCTCAAATTCGGATTATTGCCATCCTCCACAGTTTCTACCCGAGAGAGGTCACACATGTTTAAAGTGTTGTGCACTTGATATTCTGGCGGTAGATCAATCTTGTAGGCGTTATCGTTGATCCTTTCTAATAGTTGGAATGGACTATCACCCTGCGACATCAACTTAGTAGTCCATTGAGACGGGAATCTATCCTTCCTTAGGTGTACCCACACCCAATCTCTCGATTCAAGAATGAGCTTTCTTCTTTCTTTATTGGCTCGCCTTGAAACTTCTTGGTTTTTCTTCTCCAATCGGAACCTCACCTTCTCATGTAGCTTCTTCATGGCCTCGACCTATTTGCTTCCATCTAAGCTTATCACAAGATCACTCAAAAAAGGGGTTAAATCCAAAAAGGTAAGGGGGTTGATGTCGTATACATACTGAAAGGGTGTCATCCCCGTGCTTGAGTGTATAACACGATTATAAGCAAACTTAATCAACGGTAAGTGCTCCTCCCAAGAAGTCATTTTCCCCTTAACCATGGACCATAGCATAGACCCTAAGGTTATATTTACTACTTCCATTTGGCCATCGGTTTAAGGGTGGCTTGAAGTCAAAAACAACAACTTAGTACCGAGCCTACCCCACATAGACTTCCAAAAGTGGCTTAGGAATTTAGAATCCATATCCCTTACTATGGTCCTCGTCCTCGTAACACCCTGAAGTTTTATAATATTATCAACAAACAAAGAGGCTACACTTGTCGCATCATCACATTTGGAACAAGGAATAATGTAAGCTATCTTGGAAAATCGATCCACCACAACAAAAATACTATCCTGCCCTCTTCTAGTCCTCGACAATCCTAACACAAAGTCTATTGATATGTCAAGCCAAGGATGCAAAGGGGTCGACAATAAGGTGTACAACCCATGCGGTTGGAGCCGTGACTTGACTCCTTTGCACTCAACATATTGGCCGCAAATCTAGGACACATCCTTGTGCATTCTAGGCCAATAAAATTGTTCTTCCAATTTTTTGAGGGTCTTATCGACCCCAAAATATCCCATTTAAACCGCCATTATGTGCTTCACTCATAAACAATTCTCTCCACGAACTTGAGGGAACACACAATAGTCTACCCTTAAGCAAGTATCCATCAAATTTGGTATAGGGATAGGAACCCCTATCCGTAACCCACCTATCCCTATCTAACTTTTTTTTTTTCCCTAGAGATAGGAGCGAAGTGAGAGTCTGCGGGATATAAAGACTTAGGGCTTTCAAACCCCATCAACTTAGATGACAAACTAGACATAAGCACATATTTTTGGGATAAAGCATCGGCAACCACATTGTCTTTACCCTTCTTGTAATGAATAAGATAAGGGAAAGTTTCAAGAAATTCAATCCATTTGGCATGCCTCCGGTTAAGATTTTCTTGTGACCGTAGAAGCTTTAATGATTCATGATCCATTCGGATCATAAATTCTTTAGGCCACAAATAATGTTGCAAAGTAGCCAAGGTTCTAATCAAGGCATACAACTCTAAATCATACGTTGAGTAGTTTAGAGTTGATCCTTTGATCTTTTCACTAAAGTAGGCAATAGGCTTCAATTCTTGCATTAAAACTGTGCCTATGCTGACTTTTCTAGCATCATATTTGACCTTAAAAGTCTTATCAAAATTCAAAAATTGTAGTAAAAGGGCCGAGATGAGCATAGCTTTCAAGTCATCAAAGGCCTTAGATTGTTCATCTCCCCACTTAAAAGGCTGATCCTTTTTAATCACTTCGGTCAAGGTGTGGAAATGGTGCTAAATCCTTTGACACAATATCTATAAAAACTAGCCAACCTATGGAAGCTTCTCACTTTATCATGGTTTTGGGAGTTGGCCAATTTTTAATGGAGTTAATCTTAGATTCATCCACTTCGACCCCTATTGAGCTCACCACAAACCCTAGAAATACAACCTCATGGACACCAAAAGAATACTTTTCTAGATTAGCATATAACTTCTCCTTTCGGAGGACATCAAACACATATTGTAAATGCTTTACATGCTCATCCAAGGACTCACTATACACCAACATATCATCAAAGTAAATAACAACAAACTTTCTGATAAATGGCTTCATCATATAATTCATTAGCCTCATTAAAGTAATTGGAGCATTTTTTAGGCTGAATAGAATAACCATCCATTCATAGTGATTGAATTTGGTCTTGAAGGCGGTTTTTCGTTCAACACCCAGTTGCATAAGAATTTGGTGAAAACAAACATGAACTACTCAATTCATTAAGCATATCATCTAGCCTAGGAATAGGGTGATGATAATTTACCATTATCTTATTGATGGCTCAGTAGTCAATGTACATACACCAAGTCCCATCATTCTTGGGAACTAGTAGAACTGGGACCTCACAAGGGATCATATTATCCTTGATG
Organism: Capsicum annuum; assembly: GCF_002878395.1. Lineage (NCBI taxonomy): Eukaryota > Viridiplantae > Streptophyta > Magnoliopsida > Solanales > Solanaceae > Capsicum > Capsicum annuum. Next base: position 8,839,485 of record NC_061112.1, on the reverse strand, counting down.
TACCCTTTTTTGAGAAGTTCCTCCACTTGGTATTGCAATTCCTTGGTATCCATTGGGTTGCTTCTATAATTCAATTTATTGGACAATTATGAGCCCGGCATAAAATCAATTTGGTGCTCAATGCCCCGAAGTGGAAGAAATCCTTTTGGCAATTCCTTTGTGAAGACATCCTCATAATTCTGTAAAACATGAGAAATAGGTGGAGAAATGGAAATATTAGTAGGGTTAGTATTAAAATAATGAGCCAAGAGAAGCATCGGAATGTCCTCATCATGATCCAAAAATAGTTCCTTCCTTATATCCATCATCACCATGCTCCCATGCCCCTTAGAATTTAGGTACCCCTCGGCTTCCTCTACTCTCTCTCTCTCAGATTCCCCTCTTTTCCCCTTATTCTCAGCCTTCTTTTTTTTTCCCTTAATTTCCATATCTTTTGGTGTAATTCATTCACTTGGGAAGGCAATAATGGATGAAGAGCAACCTTTCAGCCATCCTTCTCAAGTGTCTACCGATTGGACCTTCTATCATGTTTGGTTGACCTATCATATTACCAAGGTCTTCCTAACAACAAGTGATAAGCTTGCATTGGTATCACGTCACAAAGAACCTTGTCATGGTAGTTGGCTACCTTAAAACATATCACATAATTCTATGTGAACTTTAACTCACTGCATTCATTCAATCATTGGAACTTCTAAGGACTAGTGTAAGGTATAGTTGGCAATTTTCAGAATTTCACCATTGAAACACTAACCATATTCGCACAACTTCCATAATATATCACCATAGTGTACACACTTCCCTTCACAAGACATTTAATATGGAATAGATTCTATCATTAGATAGGATCATATATCACCTTACTAATCATGGCATGCTTCACTACAAATTTTGGAACCATGCACTCCTCTTCTTGCAGATAAGCATCCTCACAATCATAATCATCATCATGTGGCTCCCCCTCGGCCTTCTCTCCATCTTGAGGCTCGACCTCACTTTCATCACCCTCAATACCCACTCTTCACCAAGGAAATACAATCTACCTTTCCTTAGGATTACATTATGCCGGTTGGGACATTTACTGGATTTATGCCCCCAACCTTGGAACTTGAAACATTAAAACCCTTTAGTATTAGGATATTTGTGAGATTCTTGCCTAAGAGGGATTTTGAGGACTATTTTGGACTCAGGCAGCCTAGTAGTGGTGGGTTGGTCCTTGTTTTTGGGCCAACCCAAAGAGGATTGAACAATATTTTTTCCCCTCGGCTAACCTGAGGTTGATTGTCCCTTTACTTTGAATGACAACCTCTCTTTAAGTTCTCTTTCAATCTCAAGAGCCTCTTGGAAAATACCTTCTACAGTATAAAACTTGTGAAGTATCAAATGAGTGGAGATCTCTTTGTTCAACCCACACTTGAACCAAATGATGTCCTGACAAATTTTTTCTCCACAATGATCAAGCTTCAACCTGAGTTGTTGAAAATCATCATAATATGCCATCACACTTTGATTCCTTTTCTGCAAGTTGTATAATCTAGCAAGCAAGTCATGATGATAACTCTCAGGAAGGTACTGTTGTTTTATTAGGCACCTCAACTAAAAAAAGGTGGTGGTTGCCCATTAATCAACTCATTCCCAAACCATTTGACTATTCCCACCATGTGTTAGCATAGCCTTCAAAGTGAGCTATGGCGTAACAACTCTTCTTCTTCTTTGAGATATCGTTCACTTGAAATACTTTATCACACGCCGAGTCCTAAGAAAGATACACCTCAGCATCACTTTCACCTGTAAAGATAGGTAGGCTCAATTTGATGGTATTAATTCCTACGTCTCTCTCTTGGTGTTGGTTTCCCCTTTCTCCATACCCTCAGTATATTTTTGGATCCACACGTACCCCTCTCATCTCCTCCTCCCTCATTTAATCATTGTTACAAGCTCCATACCCTTCATAATCCTCTCTACCATATTCCTCAAAGTGGACGGGATGGTTTTGGACATTTGGAACTTGATTTGGAGAGATTGGATTTTATGGGGGTGGTGGTCTTTGGTTTAGTCGAGCTTGAAAGGGAGGGTTTGGATTTAGTGGAGGTATTGGATGCCTAAGTCCCTCTTATGGAACTGGAGGAGTTTGGGAATGGGTTGGTCTATTGGAGTTAGTTTAAAACCTCTCCTCACACACACTCTCTCGGATCACTCACACTTGAGCTCCACAAGTGTTGTAGATTGGCTAGTAACCCATGAATCCTTAAGGTTTGAGTATTCTCATGTCCGTAGTGGATTCTTTTTTGAAACTAAAATAATTTCTATTGGACTAGTGTTAAGGAGTTACAACGTATTAAAAAAACAAAAGCACACAAATAAACAATGACACAAATACAAGGCTTCAAAGGATTAATTGACAACTTAGTAGTAATGTACTAGCTTGCTAATTAGTTCTCGAGTCATATAGAAGAAACTATGAATCAATAACTAGAAACTAGAATATCCAAATTGATCTTAATTAATGACGTGAATAGTGATTAAGGTGACATGGCAACATGGTATTGGTCAAGGGTCCATACATTTTGTTCATCAACTTGAAGCCTTAATCTTCATAGTTTTTGTAATGGATGAATTTGCTTTTTGAGGGAATTTAAAGTCTTGTAACTTTTTCAACTTTTTCAAACTCAAAAGGTGAGGCTTCATTTTACTAGTTCCACAAGACAAGGCTCCTTGTTTTAAGGAAAAGTGGTTGTTAAATCAAGGAAGTGATGTTGGAAAGTCTTCTGACAAACAACTCTACAACTTTGTCTTGAAACCTTTTTGGATCTATTTTAGTATTTGTAGTCGTCAAGACATAAGTGGGGATAGTATCAAGATGAAGACAATAACAATACTTCAAGAACACAACCACAATTCACCAACAATAGCCCACTTTAAACGTCAATCAACAACAAGACACAACTGGGCCTACTTCAAGTTCATCATACCAACACTTAAAGTCCACACTATAAATGTCAATATGTTAAACTCAACTTAGCTTTAGACACCTTTTGTGTTGATGAGAAAGAAATCAAAACAAGAAACAAACTAGACAAATAAAATTATTCTAGATCTAACTACCATTTTCTGGCCAAAATGTTCAAGAACACACTTTTGGTAAGAGCTTCCCAAGATTGGTTTTTTAAGAACAAAACCAAGGCTTGATGTTTGATACAAATGATACAATACTATGCGTGTATCAAGATATTACAACCAACATAAGAACAACAAGATGAAAAAGAAGTTGCTAGTGAATCTAAATAGGCCTCACACGACTTCACTAGATTTTGAGTTTGTGTTTGGAATAAGAAAATGAGATAAATAACAAGGAAACAATGCTAATGAATTGAAAGAGCCCCACACGGATTTACTAAACTTTTAGATTCAACAACACAATGTTAACAAGATTACAAAAGAGATAGAAACTTCACATACAAATTCAAAGATCTAAGAACGCAACAATGAGAAAGGACCCTAAGAATAGTGAATATCCACACCAAGTTCTTACTTGGACAAAGAGGAACTCAAAGAACTCCAAGATCCTAGTTTCTAGCCAAGATATAACACCAGGATCACTCTCTTTGTGAATTTGAATTTTGGGGCTTCTCAAGTAAAGAGAGAAGTTCACAAAAATTACAATGTAGTTGTTGTATTCAAAATTATAAATGAACTAAGGCCAAAATAACCCTAATGTTGTCTATTTATATTAAACATGTGATGTGAGTTTGTTGTATATTTCTTGTTGTATGTGATATCTAGAACTTGTCTGGTGTATGTACAAAGCAAAATAAAGAGTGTGGATTTAGGAGATGATATAGGCATTTCTTTGATAGCCCCACATTAGTGGTTATTGGTGTGTACAGTTGATATGTAGTGGTTGGGAGTGAAAGAAAATTTGTACTCAAAATTAAATCATGAAGTTTTTATGGGTAACTCTCTTATCATGAGGGAACATGTTTGATGATTGTGGGTGATTTGTATGATGTTTTTTATTAAGCAATATGCATGAGTTTGCTAACTTGGTAAGTCAATTTTTGAGGCTAGGATATTTTGAAGTAGTGTTCTTTAACTTTCAATTGTTTACATGATATTCTTAGTGTAGAAACTTATGTTTTGTGTAGTCATTATAGTACTATCTTGAGTGTCTTGCATATAGTAGAAGCATAGAGTCTCCTTAACTCATGATGCATATAATGAAGAGTTGTTCGAGTATGAAAAAAGTTTTAAGTTTGGTATGGTGATATTGGGTGTATTTATGCACTCTAACATGGTTATCCTAACTTAATAAGCCTTGTTTTGTGGATAATTCATGTGCTTTATGTGTTAATAATGATATAAATGCTCATCCAAGTGTCCATGTATGAGCTTATAAGGTTCAAAGTTTTTTTCAAATGAGTTTGAGTTCAAATTGATCCTTTAAAGTCTAGACAAGAAAACTAGTATTCTTTCTTGAGTTACTAGTTCACTATCTTGAATGTTGTGTTGTTTTGAGCTCTAATTCGGGGTGTTTAATGTTATAGGTTGCTTTTTGAGTTTATTGTAATGATACTTAAAGGATATACAAGCTTTAAATTAAGTGAAAATATCATAAAAAGGATTGGAGTGGATCAACAAAATCACAAGACACAACTTAATGAAAATAGGACATCTGGGAGTCAAGGCTGCATCGCAGTGTATGATAAAATGAAAAATGTTGATTTCCAAAAGCTTAACGCGATAACACCGCATCAGGTGAGAGGTGAATCTCGAAGTGTCATATTCCAGTAGCTTACTGCAATAAGGCAACGTCGTGGGTGTAATGACCCAGGACTAACCCCTAGTCGTCACACGGTGGTTACGACCTTGAAGGACCACAAGCTAACCCATGAATGATATATGATATGAGAACTGAACAATAATACTTAAATAAATGAGAAATAATAGGCTAAAATGACATATGATTCAAAACATCTGAAATACTAATCAAATATAGCATTTGTAAAACTAAAAACTATCTGAAAATCTAGTCTGAAAAGCCTTTAACTAAATCTGTCTAAAAGTGGAGTTAATGGGACAATCCCCCAACTAACTCTATCCACTGAACTACTACATCTACTAAAAATATGAAATAATATAATATTCTCAAATGTTGAGGACTCACTGCTAAATCTACTTCTTCTGGCTGAATCTGAATCTACTATGCATGGTCGGAAACCTAAGCGTCCGAACCTATGATATGAAACATCATATCATAGAAAGCATGCGTCAGTACGTGGGAACATACTGGCATGCTAGATGAGGTTAGGCTAAATTCAAGGGTTTTTACTAAATAAATGAGAGTAACCAAACATGAGAGTACATGGAGAATCTAAGAATACTGTAACTACTAAGAATGTAATCTGTGCATACATATAAATATATAAATAATAACTGAGCTTTTCTGAAGATAAGTATTGAATTCTGATAAATCATTAACTGATACTGATTGACTGTATATGATAGTCCTGATTCTATAAAATTGAGCTGAGTTCTGAACTGAAGACTGAAACTGAAATTGTGGGAGGTAATCATCTAACCAACATACCACAAACAAGAGAAGATAACTAAGCTGGGGTCCAATCTGTAACTCAATTGGAAAGGTGTCAGTACTATGCTACGGGTAAAGATAAGATGAAGAGTCACCCTATATTGGCAGGTTCCCTAAACGAGAATGGTGGTACCCTCTACTAGTAAGTACAGCACCTCATCAACCCTCAACTGATAGGTTTGATGTCTCAACCTACTCTTGCTACATAGTTCTGGAATGCAAGGATTTCTTCTAAGGGTCATACTCTCTACTAATAGGTGAGCCCCCATCCTTGGGTTCACTCAGTGCTGAATCCTACTCCCAACTAAAAGACATTAAACTCGATGGACTGATACTAAGATTACTGAGTTTTCCTAAGTTCTGTAACTGATTGAATTCGACTAAGTTCTATAATGGACTGAGAGTACTACAAATCGTGACATGACTGATAGATTTGATATCTCAACCTACTCTAGCTACGTAGTTCTGGAATGCAAGTATTGCTTCTAAGGGTCACACACTCTACTAACAGGTGAGCCCCCATCCTTGGGTTCACTCGGTGCTAAATTCTACTTCCAACTGAAAGATGCTGAACTAGATTGGACTAATACTGAGATTACTGAGTTTTTCTAAGTTTTGTAACTAATTGAATTCTACTGTGTTCTGTAACGAACTGAGAGTACTACTAATTGTGACATGACATATACTATTCTGTAACTGACACTCTAAGTAAACAACTAAATTATCGGGTATTAAATACCCCCAAGAGTCGATAGCATGAAAAGTAAGGCAAAGTATAACTTTGAACAATATATATATATCCACTTGGTCTTAATTCATTCATAGAGACATTCCATCAAACACATGTAATGCATTAACTTGTACATATACTAGTATGTCATGATTGTATAATTTAATTCACCTGGACATTCTATCAAACTCTTGGGGAGCACAACTTAATGCACATAATCATGGATAACATATAAACATGGCAACTACAATGCCCAAACTTGCAATTTCATGGATTCATCATGCAATTCATATAATTTCTCCCTAAATACTATTCTATTTTTATGAATCTTATCACAATCATGGATTGAAAACCAAATCAACATCATATATGCATTAATCAATTTATAAATTCAAGGTTTATCTAGATAATCACATATTTGTTATACATGCTATTTAATTTCATGAAAATTGCACTTAAATCATGGATCTTAACCCAGTTAATATCATGAACATGAATTCGATTCAATTCAATAATGGAAATTCATAAATATACTATCTTTGTACTTTAAAAAAGTATTCTTGGACTTTATGGGTGAAAGGGACCCATGATTGAACATCTAACATACCTTAATTTGTGAGTTTCTTGGAGTTCTTGGAGAATTCTTGATCTATGTTATTGATCCCTTGAGGGCTACAGTTTTGCTAGTTTGAGCGAGAATGGTTTTTAATTTAGGGAAAAGTGAATAATGAGTAGCTAAGGACGTTTTTAGGGATTAAATCCCGTGTCTGGCCATAGTAAAATTTTGGGAAAAGATTGTTTTAACCTTAGGTTTGCTTCTAATTTTTCATAAAATTTTTCCAAACTGGGCACCTGGCGCAATGCGCCACTATCGCGTTGTGCCACCGGAAAGTGGACAACTTGGAATTGGGCTGATGGCATGATGCAGCGCCATCGCAGTGTCTCACTGAATGCAATTTTGATCCTTGGCACAACACGGTGGAATTGTGTTGCCTCATTGGAAATTGACAATTATGAACTAAATCTATGGTACAATACACCAATATCGCGAGGTAATACTAGAAACTGACAATAGTTATTTTGACACACTCCGCGATGCGTTACTGGCTTGAATGGTGGTGTTTTACGACTGAAACTTAAAATCTCCAAAACTTCTTACCCGATTATTGTATTTAGACAACTTTTATATAGATGGAAAGGTTATTAAATTTCCCATACAACAAAAAGTCAAAATATTGAAAATTACACATGTATAAAAGTGTATTCATCTTTAAAGAAATTCCTTGACATTTTTGGGACAAATTTAAGCTAGGTAAAAGTACGGGGTGCTACAGCAAGGCTAATAATGGTAAGCTCAAGACTGTGTCATGGTGAGATGGAAAAATAGGAAAATTTTACCCAGCTATAAAAGTAACACATAGAATTAATTAAAAAGACTTTTTGGCATCTTGAGACTGGAGAGGAGGTGGTTGCATACGAAAATTAGGTTTTATTATTCTTATTTTAGCCTTTCAATAGATTTGATCATGTATTCAATTACTTGGATGATATTATCTTAATTAGTGGCTGGGACATAGATTTTCCTAGAAGCCTTGTGTGGTTCACATGTAGAATGATAAATTTAAGCACTTAATTGGAATATTAAATGCCCGCTAAACGATATAGTTTTAATGTCCAAGTTAGGTTGACAATTAGGGGTTGGGAGACCATGATCATGCAATAAAGCCTACCAATTATTAACCAAGATAAGCAATATAATGAATGAAGTTCAATAGCGTAATATGACACTTCAAAGTGCCTTAACCTGGGGCCTTCCTCTATTAATTTTCTCAAGTCTTTACTTCACGCACTGTTTCCTTTAATTCTAGTTTATAAAACAAAAACTATTTTGGCAACTTTTGCACTATAACGCCCCAAGATCCTATCCCAAGATGTCACACGGTTCTTAAGGCCACACGCGGCCTCAAGCTAACCCTCTGTGCCTGTCATCACTTTTATAACTCACTATGACAATAATCAAGCTGTAATAAGGAAGAATAATCATGTCATGAACATACTGGAATATGAAGAAATGTTATCCTGTATAATGAAAATACCGAAGTTCTGTACATACTGGTACTCTAGTCTAAAAAAGGCTCTACTGAATAAGACTAAGGAGCCATTGGGACAGATCCCCAACTGACCCGTACTGAACTGGAAATAAACAACCATCTACTATCAAGACAAAAATCAGGAACATAGGTCCTCGAACCATGTGGACTCACCAACTGTACGAACTTAGATGGAGGTACTCAAAGATCACTGTCGCTACTGAGACTGAGCACCTGAACCTACATCATGAGAAAATATAAAACACAGAAGAGTATGGGAATCAGTACTTGGGAGTGTACTGAGTATGTGGAGGTACAGGCAATATTTAAATAATATCATAAATGTATAAAAAAATCATGCATGCTGATAATAGTAAATCTCATCGCTTGAGTTCCTCGAAACATATTTTCCATAAATCATCAATAATAACACATTCTTCATAAATCTCATAAACCATTGGACTCAACTCAAACTCTTTGACTCATGACTTAGAGTGACTTAGTAACTCATGGAACTTGGACTATTATGGACTTGGGAGTTTCTTATAACCGACATAAACTATGTGAGCTTACATAGAGTCCAATGTCTTGCCCATGTTGGGGAGAGCTGTTCTATCCTTGCTATCATAGTAGAACCTTAACTTTAGTGATTATTGTCTTGGCCTTTGGCCCTTAATCTTAATCCTACGGTGGCACGTAGTTCTGGGGAAGTAGGATGCGGTGAACCCATACTTCCCGCTCGGTGCTAAATACTACTCCCACACTTAAGCTCAGAACGCGTTAGGAAATCCACCTTAATCAAATCAAGGGTCTATCATGAAGACCAAAATATAAATATATATCTCTCTTGTAAATTATAATCAACTTGTGGATTCATAACTCGACTAAATCTCAAAATCATCTTCCTCATCATCAAGTACACTTGCTTATCAAATCATATCAAGTATCAAATCTCCCAAAAAACATCATAGAACTCGTTCTAGACTCTCAAGCTCAATATGAATATATATTCAATAGACAAACTTCTCATGGAAAATTATAAATCATGACACTTATCATAAATCACTAGAAATTATCATTTTATGATAACAATATACAACTCATGACATAAATTCTTAATTTAAGAAATAAGAAAATGAAGTAATCATATGTGTCCATCTTGTATAGCTCAAATCTCATAAATCCTTGATAAAGTAATTTGGGTGTAAACCCACTTTGCAAAATTCATGAAATTCAATAGAAATTAAATGGTTGGGCACAAGAACGAAAGAAGTGTTCCTGTTCAAAACCCCACATACCTTAATATTTGAAATTTGATGAACTTTAGTTCTTGAGACTTTATCCACACTTGAAATAAGTAATTCTTAAGCCCACACTATGAGGAACTTGGTTCTTGAAGAAATTTTGAAGATTTACGGATGATTCTTGGAAGATTTATGTTCTTGATATAACCCTAGATACATTATCTCAAGAGAATTAGAAGAGAAAATGATGGAATTAGGGATTGGATGGGATTCTCATATTTATAGAGGCCTCCAAAATATGAGAAAATACCAAAATACCCTTGCAAAAATGTCTCTAAATTTCTGAAAAAAAAATAGCTGACGACATCCGTGATAGGCCGTCAGACCCGTGATAGGCCGTCACAAAAGGGTCAAATTTTATGATGTTCTACCTAAGGCTAACGATGTCATCAGAAATGCTGTCAGAAACGTGACGACAATGTCAGAAATGTCATCAGAAACGTGACAGGCCGTCAGAAATGTTGTCACCCTTTTCCAGATTGACATAGTGGAGTAAAATGGGTATAACTCTTTGCTCTGGTATCAGATTTTGGCAAAATTGGTATCGTTGGAAAGCTAATTCAATTATGTATCTGTTGATAGGTCATGAACTCAAAAATTCTAAATATAATGAGAGATATGCTCGTTTGAAGTTTAATATACCAATATCCTTCCCAACAATTCAATCTGTAAGGAATGTTTTGATTCACCCAATCATTATGACATCTTCAAGGCCTTAATACACACCATCCTTGATCAGAAAACAACCCAAAACATTATAATTTATTTCTCATGAGCTTGATTCATGGTTGCACTACTGGTTAGAGTCTCGGGGTATTACAATATCTCCCCCTTGGAAACATTCGTCCTCGAATGTGGCTAGATTGGCCAAGAACATGAGAAAATGAGGACGTATAGCTGGAACGACTCACTAAAAGGGCTTACTTCATTCTAAACTTTTGAGTACTTCACAAAATGCATAAATCATAGAGAGAATAACCATATAGCTGAATACACTGGATTAGAAGGAAATGGGATTAGGGAAGAATAGTACCTTTGACTTAATTTGAACTCGCAGAGAAGAGATGAGGGTATTTGGTTCGCATATCTACTTCTGATTCCCAAGTAGCACCCTCAACTGATTGATATTGCCATAGAACTCTGACCAAGGTAACTTCCTTATATCTTAGTCTACGAACTTGATAATCTAGGATTTCAACCGAAACTTCATCATACGAAAGGCTATCCTGAACATCAAAACTTTCTGATGGATAAACAACAACTGAATCATCAATATGCTTCTTGAGCATAGACATGCGAAAGATAGGATGGACAGCTGACAACTCGGTAGGCAATTCAATCTCATAAGCTGTTTTCCCAACACGATTCAAAACTCTATAAGGGCCAACATATCGGGGACTAAGCTTTTCTTTCTTATCAAATCTTTTCACCCCCTTCATGGGTGAAATCTTCAAGTACACTAGATCGTTAACCTCAAACTCAAGAGCTCTTCTTCTCACATCTGCATATGACTTCTGACGACTCTGGGCTATCTTCAACCTTTCCCGAATCAGGTTAACCTTATCCATAGCCTCAAACAAAGCATCAGGTCCACTCACAGCGGCTACACCCACTTCAAACTAACCTATGGGTGATCTACATCGTCTATGCATATAAATTCTCAAATAGAGAAATTCCAATGCTAGCATGAAAACTGTTGTTGTAAGCAAATTCAATCAATGTAAAATGTTCATCCCAACTTCCTTTGAAATAAAGAACACATGCCCTCAACATATCCTCCAAGGTATGGATTGTTCTCTTAGCCTGACTATAAGTCTGCGGATGAAAACTGGAGCTAAGATGAACTTGCGTACCAAGACCCTTCTGAAAAGCCCTTCAAAAATGAGAAGTAAATTTAGTACCCCTGTCAGAGATAATACACAAAGGAACTCCACGCAACCTGACTAACTCTCAAATGTACATCTTAGGATAGTCCTCAGCAGTGAAAGATGTATGCACTGGCAAAAAATGCACAGACTTAGTCAACCTATCTACAACGACCCAAATTGAATCATGATGACATCGAGAAGGAGGTAAACCAATCACAAAATCCATATTTACTTCCTCCCACTTCCAAGTAGAAATACTAAATTTTTGCATCATTCTACCGTGTCTTTGGTGTTGTATCTTAGCTTGTTGGCAAGTTGTATACTTCTCTACAAATTTTGCTATATCCTTTTCCATACCATTCCACCAATAGATTTATCGCAAATCGCAGTACATCTTGGTAGCACTAGGATGAATAGAATATCGCGCGCCATGCACTTCAGCCATAATTCTCTGCCTTAAATCTTAAACATCAGGCACACATAATCTATTCTGAAATCTCAATGCACCATCTCCCCCTTGGGAGAAAACCTCCACCTTTTGGCCTTTAACTGACTCCTTTAGTCTGACCAAACTAGGATCCATATCTTGTTTCTCCTTTACTTCTGTAACTAGAGAAGACTTGGAGCTACTCTGGACCCAAACATTACCCTCAGCTGAATTAAGAAAGCTAACTCCCAACCTAGCCAGACGATGTACCTCATGAGCTAACTCCTTCCTATCCTCCTCGACTTATGCTACACTACCCATGGATGACTTACTAAGGGCATCTGCCACTATATTGGCCTTGCCCGGGTGATACAACACATTCATACCATAGTCCTTTAACAATTCTAACTATCACCTCTGACAAAGATTCAACTCTCTCTGAGTAAACACATACTGCAAAATCTTGTGATCCATAAAGATATCAATATAAACACCGTACAAATAGTGTCTCCAGATTTTTAAGGCAAAAACCACTGCAGCTAACTCGAGGTCATACGTCGGGTAGTTCTTCTCATGTGGTTTCAACTGTCTGGAGGAATAGGCTATAACCTTACCTTTCTGCATCAACATACAATCCAATCCAACTCTAAAAGCATCACAGTACACAACAAAATCATCTACACCATTTGGAAGGGTCAACACAGGGGCCGAAGTAAGTAGAGTCTTCAACTCCTGAAAACTCTTCTCGCAAGGATCAGGCCACAAGAATTTAACTTTCTTTCAGGTCAACCAAGTCAAAGGAGATGCAATGGAAGAGAAACCCTCAACAAAACGACGGTAGTAGCCAGCTAGACCCAAGAACGTCCTAATATCAGACGGGAATATAGGTCTAGGCCAAATTTTCACAGTTTCTATCTTTTGAGGGTCAACTCGAATACCTTCAGAAGAAACAATATGACCCAAAAAAAACTAACTGACCTAAGACAAAATTTGCACTTGCTAAATTTGACAAATAGTGTATGATCTCTAAGGGTTTGCAAGACTATTCAGAGATAATCTGCATGGTCATTCTCACTTTGGGAGTATACAAGAATATCATCTATGAACACAATAATAAACATATCTAGGTACTATCTGAAATCCTGATTCATGAGGTCCATAAAGGCTGCTGGGGCATTTGTTAGCCCAAAGGACATGACCAAGAACTCAAAATAACCATATCGGGTGTGAAAAGCTGTCTTTGGAATATCACACTCCCTAACTTTAAGCTGGTGATAATTGGATCTCAAGTTTATTTTGGAGAAATAGTTAGCACCTTGCAGCTAATCAAACAGGTCATCAATTCTAGGAAGAGGGTATTTTTTTTTGACTGTGACCTTGTTAAGCTAACGATAATCAATACACATCCACAATGAACAATCTTTCTTTCGCACGAACAGAACGGGTGTACCCTAAGAAGATATGCTAGGCCTTATGAAACCCTTATCTATAAGATCTTTGGGTTTCTCTTTCAACTACTTAAGTTCTATGGGGGAATATGATATGGAGGAATAGAAATAGGCTGCATGTAGGGGAGAAGATCAATCCCAAATTCTATCTCTATTGGGAGGTACCCTTGGGAGATCTTCTGGAAAAACATCACAAAACTCATTAACAATGCTGATCGACTGAATGGTTAGAGTCTCAAACTTAGTATCTTTAACTCAAACCAAATAATAGATGCAACCCTTGGATATCAATTTCCTAGATTTTAGATAGGATAAGAAATGACTCTCGGGAAATACCGAATTTCTGGACCACTCAAAGGCTGGCGCATTGGGAAACTAAAACTTGACTACATGGCTACGATAGTCTATAGACACATAAAAAGAATGAAGCCAATCCATACCCAGAATAATGTCAAAATCAACAATGTCTAGCTCAATCAAATCTGCAAACATAACTCTATGAAGGAAGTGATAGGATACTTCTTATATACTTGCTTAGCAACAACAGGTTCACCTATTGGAGTAGAAACTAGAAAAGGCTCAAGAATTTTTTCAACATTGATCTCAAAATTCACAGCTACTAATGGAGTCACATATGAAAGACTTGACCTAGGATCCATCAATACATACACATCAAAATGAAATACACGGAGCATACCAGTAACAATATCTGGTGAATCCTCCTGATCCTGGCGGGGTGGTATAGCATAAAAGTAATTTTGGCGCTGACCACCGGCAATACTATACAAGGTAACTTGAGGAGAAGTAGGACGAACCCAAGGGGCTGGAGCACTAATAGACTGACTCTGGGGACAAATATCACGACTCCCCTGTCTAGCATATGGGCAATCCCTGAATTTGTGGCCCAAATTACCACAACCAAAACAACCTCTTTGCTAATCCATACACTCTCCAGGATGTTTCCTACCACACTTAGAACATGGGGAATAGTTAGGTCTATTACTCACACTGTCCTAAGACCTAGACACAGTAGGTCTATTACCCTGCTCTTGGCTGACTCTGGATGTTGGAGTACTAGCTGATGATGGTGCTAGCATAAAAGAATGGCTATGAAACTGAGGGCGGATCCCTTCAGAAAATCAACTCTAACTATACCCCTGTTGCTCTGATCTAACTCTCTTATTTCTTCTCTCTCTCTCTCACATTTTCACCTTGTCCGCTTCAATCTGCTAGGCATGTATCATCAATCTAGAAAGATCATGTCCCTATTGAGCATAGCGGACCTACACTCTTTCATAACATAACTTAATATGCCAGTTAAAAACTTACTCACACTGGTCCTGGAATCAGCCATCATACCGAGAGCATACTTAGACAACTGGTAAAATTTAAGACAATATTCCTTAACTGTCATGAAGCCTTGTCTCAAGTTCATACATTCTTCTAGTTTTGCTTCCTTCATCTTTGGGGGAAAGAATCGGTCTAAGAATGCGTCCTGGAATAACTACCAAGTCATGGGAGCGGTATCCTCCCCTCTACTCTTCCACCATAACTCCACCCAATTATAAGAAATATCTTTCAAGCGATAGAAAGCTAGCTCCACACTTTCTTTCTTTGTGACATGTATAATTAGAGTGATCTTTTTCACCTCATCAAGATACATCTGTGGGTCCTCACCTACCCTTGACCCATAAAACTCTAGCGGATTCATCTGCATAAAATCCTAAACTCAAGCTTCTGCAAAATTACCTTTTTGTGGAGGTGGAACATTGTCCTGAACATTGGTCTGAGCATTGGCGGTAACTGCCTGGGCTAGCACCTAAAAAGATGCCCATAATTCGGCATGAGTCACCATCTTATTTAAAGGATCAACGGGTTGAGGTAGTTCATTGTTTCTACAAGCTCTATGAGGAGGCAATTTTTGTCATAATAGAGCACAAATTAATAGCAGAGTGAAACTATTGTAGGCACGAAAGACTTTTGAAAGAAAGAAATAAATTTTCTTAAAACGTCCCATAGCCTCTTGCTCATAGATGTGACGTGCTACACACCGATGATCAAGACTCTATGTAATGCGGCTTGTCAAACTCCCTAGGACTCATTTAAACCTTAGGCTCTGATACAAAGCTTGTAACGCCCCAAGATCCCATCCCAAGACGTCACACGATGCTTAAGGCCACACGCAGCCTCAAGCTAACCCTCTGAGCTTGTCATCACTTCTATAACTAACTATGACAATATTCAAGCTGTAATAAGAAAGAATGATCATGTCATGAACATACTAGAATATGAAGAAATACTATCCTGTACAATTAAAATACCAAAGTTCTGTACATACTGGTACTCTAGTCTGACAAAGCCTCTACTACATAAGACTGAGGAGCCATTAGGACAGATCCCCAGCTGACCCATACTGAACTAGAAATAAACAACCATCTACTATCAAGAAAAAAATCAGGAACAAAGGTGCTCGAACCATAAGGAATCACCAACTGTACGAATATAGATGGAGGTACTCAAAGATCACTATGCTACTGAGACTGAGCGCCTGAACCTACAACACGAGAAAATGTAGAACACAGAAAAGTATGGAAATCAATACTTGGGAATGTACTAATTATGTGGGGGTGTAGGCAATATTTAAATAATATCATAAATGTATAAGAAAATCATACATGCTGATAATAATGACTCTCATCGCTTGAGTTACCCAAAACATATTTTTCATAAATCATCAATAATAACACATGCTTCACAAATTTCAAAAACCATTTGACTCAACTCAAACTCTTTGACTCATAACTTAGAGTGACTTAGTAACTCATGGAACTTGGACTATTATGGACTTGGGAGTTTTTAATAACCAACATAAACCATTTAAGCTTACATGGAGTCCAATATCTTGCCCACATTGGGGAGAGCTATTCTATCCTTGCCATCGGAGTAGAACCTTAACTTTAGTGATCACTATCTTGGCCTTTGGCCCTTAATCTTAATCCTACGGTGGCACATAGTTCTGGGAAAGTAGGAAGCGCTGGACCCATACTTCTCGCTCAGTGCTAAATACTAAAGCCCTACTTAAGCTCAGAATGCATTAGGAAATCCACCTTAATCAACTAAAGGGTCTATCATGATGACCAAAATATAAATATATATCTCACTTGTAAATCATAATCAACTTGTGGATTCCTAAATCAACTAAATCTCAAATAATCTTTGTCATCATCAAGTACATTTACTTATCAAATCATATCAAGTATTAAATCTTCCATAAAACATCATAGAACTCGTTCTTGACTCTCAATCTCAATATCAATATTTATTTAATAGACAAACTTCTCATGGAAAAACATAAATTATGACACTTATCATAAATCATTAGAAATTATCATTTCATGATAAGAATATACAACTCGTGACATAAATTCTTAATTTAAGAAATAAGATAATGAAGTAGTCTTATGTGTCTATCTTGTATAGCTCAAATCTCATAAATCCTTGATAAAGTAATTTGGGTGTATACTCACTTTGCAAAATTCATGAAATTCAATATAAATTAAATCTTTGGGCATAATAACGAAAGAAGCGTTCTTGTTCAAAACCCCACATACCTTAATCTTTGAAATTGGATAAACTTTAGTGCTTGAGACTTTATCCACACTTGAAAAAAATAATTCTTGAAGCCCAAACTATGAGGAACTTGGTTCTTGAAGAAATTTTGTAGATTTATGGATGATTCTTGGAAGATTTATGTTCTTGATGTAACCCTAGATATATTATGTCCAGAGAATTAGAACAGAAAATGATGGAATTAGGGTTTGGATGGGATTCTCATATTTATAGAGGCCTCCAAAAGATGGGAAAAGACCAAAACACGTTAGCAAGAATGTCTCTAAATTGCTGGGAAAAAAAAGCTGACGACATTCTTGATAGGCCATCAGACCTGTGATAGGCCTTCATGAAATGTCATCACAAAAGGGTAGAATTTTATGATGTTCTACCTAAGGCTCATGACGTTGTCAGAAATGTCATTAGAAACGTGACGATGTTGTTAGAAATGTCGTCAGAAACATGACAGGCCATCAAAAATGTTGTCACCCGTTTCCAAATTGACATGCTGCAGTAAACTGGGTATAACTCTTTGCTCCAATATCGGATTCAATTATCTATCTATTGATAGGTCCTGATCTTAAAAATTTCAAGTATAATGAGAGATGCTCATTGGAAGTTAACTATACCAATATCCTCCAAAAGAATGCAATCGGTAAGCAATATTTTGATTCACCCAATCGTTAGGACATCTTTAAGGCCTTAATAAACATCATCCTTGATCAAAAAGCAACCCAAAACATTATAATGTATTTCTCATGAGCTTGGTTCGTGGTTGCACTATTGGTTAGAGTATCAGGGTATTACAGACACCAATTTAATCTTATCATTGAAATGAGATTTGATAGTTATTTAACACAGAGATTTGATAGTTGTTTAAGAAAAGTTCCTGTGGAATCGATTCTTGGCTTTATTTAAGGCCACTATATTACTTGGTAGACTATGTACACTTGTGTGTGCACTTGGCGCTATCAGTCTTTGAACTATGACTTTATATCACTATTTTAAATGTTATTATCGTATTTTGTGATCATTCAGTGCTGGAGGGTTATGAAAAATCGATACCTATCTATTTATAGATGTCTTTATTTTCAAGTTACAAGTTAGTCAGACCATGATTTCATTACTATATTCAGAACATTATGTTCATGTTGAGCACTTATAAGTACAGTACAACATCATATTAAACTAATAATAATACCAGTGTCAATTTAGTTTAGAGTAGGATTTAGCATTAAGTGAACCCAGCGATGGGGGCTCACTTGCCAGTAGAGGGTGTGACCTTTAGTAGTAATACCTAAGTTCTAGAACTACGTAGCCAACATAGGTTTTGAGAGGTCTTCCTGCCAGTTCAGTTTTGAGATTCTCTTAGGGGTACGTGCCAGTAGGGGATAACTCCCTAGTCCTTTAGGACATTAGTTAGCGGATCCACACAACTATGTGTTAGTACCCATGGCAAGGTACTAATACCCTTCCAACTGGGTTACAGGTTGGATCCCAACTCGCTCAGATTGGGGCATGTGGTTGTATGATTACTGCCAAAGTTTTAGTTCAATTCAGTATTCAGAATATGTTAGTTAAAGTTTGCATGACCAAGTGTACGGATGTCAGTTATTCAGTTTATTAGTTATGAAGCTATTCGGTTTTATGATTTATTTCAAAACACGTTAATGTTTATTTTTGCATTCATTTTACATGTTCACGCTTTATGATTAAGACTCAAATATGATCCTTACTATGTGAGATTTACATAGAGTATTCATGTTTTTACTGCTTCCCATCTTACAAAATTATTTTTAGTTTAGGATATATAATTTTACTGTGACTTGCTGTTTCTATGTATAGACATGTTTTAAAATGCATATTTCAATAATTAACTTATGTTCACAGCTTTAAACCATGTTTTAAATATTTCCATGATGTATTGCATGTCCCCATATGCTCAGTATATTCCAAAGTATTGACCACATATATGTGTTTATCATTATATTTCTTCTTGATGTAGGTACCAGATATAGTCCATACATAACAGGGTCAAACAAATCTCAGTATTCAAACAGTAGGTGATAAGTTCTCTTATTTTGGGAGCTCTATTCATTTGTAGTTCATGTGCTATATTTTTATTATTCTTATGTATTGATTTGTTGTAGTTGGAGGCATATCCCAGCCACCAACAGTCAGTATAGTAGAGGCTTATAGATTGTCAATTAGAGTCATGATATGTAATTTAAGTTCTTTATTTAGATTTATCACATTGTAAACCTTATCAGTACTACATTCATTTAGATTTTCTCATAATTATGCTTCTACTTAGCAAATTTAGTTTGTACATATGTTTTAAATTAGTTGCTCAAGCATCATGCTAGTACATGGGTTATCTTGGGATCACTTGTGGTTCTAAGAACCATGTTACGACTAGGTGGTAGTCTCGAGTCATGAAAAACATGGTATCAAAGCACAAGTTTCAAGTGTCCTAGGGTGTCTATGAAATCGTGTCTAGTAGAGTCTTGTGGTGCGGTATAGAGACATCTATACTTTTTTTTTAAAATCTATAGGGAATTTAAGAAATGTTTCCCCTTTTTCATGTCTCAGTTCATACTATAGAGATGTTCTCTAAGGAACTTCTGCAGATTCTTAGTTACTCCATTCATGTCAACTCTTCCTTATTTTTGAGGTAATAGGTACAGTAAAGCTTAAAATCCTACTGATAGATATTTTTTAGGCAATCTCTTCAGACAGATATGAGATTGCACGCAGGCTTAAAAGCATCCTATTAGTCCCTTTATGTTCCAAAGTTTGATGGATTTCATTCATTTTCATGAAAAAACATGCACCAAGCCATAGTCAGATGTACCCTCAGATTCCTTCTCAAAATCTTTTAACAACATATGATCTAGAGTTTAAAGAACGAACCTAGAATATTAGTAGCATTAAAGTTGGGATAGTGTTTATCTAAATTTAGTAGATTATGTATCCATATATCAAGAAAGATGTTGTATGGTTTGTTTAATAACACTCGAAGAGAGATTTCTTAATTAGGGGAGACTTAGAGTATGTTAATACTCTAGTTGGGATGGAGATTAAGCAACGACCACAATGATAGAGTATCTTGTTAAAATTGAGTATATTCATAAAATTTTGTTTAGATTAGTGTTTCCTGATTCCTATCCAGTAGTAATAAGTGGGCATTAATGTTTGAGAAGTTCTGTGGATATCTATGTTAAGTGTTAGAATCTAAGTTTGAATATTTAATAATTAAATAAATAGAAAGAAGATTTTAAAATTCTAGATGGTGTGAACTCAGGTTATGGAGATACTCTCAAAGATTCTTTGTTAGTAAGTGTTTATTTTATTATATGTTGTCTATTCGGGCTATAGAAATTTAAGAGTTCTATCTTAGAAAGAAGTACTGGCAGTAGGTTTTACACTTTCAAGTGTTGTCTTTTAGGATGAGTTTATTATTTATGTGTATTGTTATATCTCAGACTCTAGAATAGAGTGCTTGTAGTTCAATTTAGAGTTTATTAAAGGGGTCCACAAACTTAATGGCTTAAATCTAAGGTAAACATGTAGAATGAAAAATCAAGTTAGGCTCTCAAATTCTAGTAGTGATGCTAGTGTGTTGTAGAACAACGCTAGGAAGAAAGATACCCGACCCATTCTTATATCAGTGTAAATTTTTGTACTTCACTCATCATGCCATCTACTTATACCTTTCACGTCAGCTCCATGATCATAGATCATATGCATGCTCTTATATAAAATTATATGCACTCCTAGTTTCTAGTATAAGGAGTTCCAATTCACTTAGTAGAACAAATTATATGCAACTCATTACTCATGTACTTATGCTTTATAGTATGCTCAATTCCCATATCTCATGGTGCACCCTTAATGACAAGTGACAATTTGCATTATGCCATGTATGTCCTCAGTTTAGATCTCTTTAACGAATTCATGCAATTGATACTCTATTCCTGAAGCATCAATTAAGTGTCAAAGCTATGTATAGTATTGTTTCACGCTTTGGGTCCTTATGTTCTACCCTTTTAGTGATATCTCCTTATGTTATGATAGTGGTGTTGAAAAAAAATTGATGAATAATGGTTTAGATGGGAGAGAGTAAATATCCCTTATTAGGAAAAGAATATTGTATGCAAGTTTTATCTAAGGCTATAAGTGTAAAGAAAGATTAAGGTAAACCTTCTGGCATATGTCATGATTAATTGAGAATTCTATGTGTTTATTCATGGGGATAGTTCATGGAAGTTGTTGTTGATAGAGGTATTAGAGAGTATGGAAAAATTTCCTAGGAGGATTAGTTGACTAGAAATTCATATGCGGTTATAATGATACGCTTGAAAATCATGTTGGTATAGAAGTTGATGGACATATTGTGAGTTAGTGAATTCTTATTAAGAGGTTGAAGTTAGTCGTTGAAGTGGTAAAGTGTAATATTCTTGAGATGAGAAATCTGAAAATACATAGGATATTGAATTCATAGTTTACACTAGTATATAGTTTTATGGGTGGTACCTTGTGACTTTGAGTAGGCTTGAACATGGTAAGAGAATTTAGTTCAGCTCAGACTAGTTGTCAACGCCCATCAATGAGCATAGTATTTAAGAGAATAATTATAGTTGAGGAAGTATTTGAGAAGTATGGCTAAGCTAGAAAGTTAGCAGTTGTATTGCCTAAGGCAAAGTGATTCTCTCCTAGCTTATGTTTTAACGACCAATAGTCCATGATTATAGAGTTATAGCCATGTTGTGATTTGTTATGTAGATATATTATTTGGATCATGCCCTAATTTCTTTGCTCCCTAATGTTATTATAGCTTCTTACAAAGAGTGTTGACGAAATACTTCAGTTGAGTAAAAGCTTTTAGTATAATTTAGTACGTATAGCCACCAATTTGGTTTGGCAATCAGATTGATAAACTCCTGTAGTTTTCCATCTTTCCATCTAGTCTTACTTTCTGATGTTTAATGAATATGGATATTCTAAGAGGTAATTTGTTTCCATCCATGTAAATTGTGAATTCAGTTCATGCATTATATCTCCAATTAAGATATTTAGTCTGGTTATAGTTCATAAGTGTTCAGACCATGATCTTAGTTTTCCAAGTGTTCCAGTTCAGACATTATAATACCCCTTGTATGCCCTTAGTCTCGTTATGTCATGATTCATGCTTACAGAATGTACTTGGTGATGCTATGAAACTCTTTTTTCTTTGATTTTTTTATGTGCTTTGTTGAGGGATAATTCCTAATGAGAAGTTACATACTTTATTCTATCCTATGTAACTCTTGGAATTTTTATTGCATCATTTATCACTTTACAGTTCTATATGTATGATCATATAATGAACATTTCAAGTGAGTTCTAAACTCCCAACATGAATCAGCTCCTTATTGTTAATAAAGTCAAGTTAGCTCAGAAATCAGTTCTGTGATAGAAGTTTTAATGTTTCAGCTTTTCTATATCCTTCATTAGCAGACATATCATGTCTACTTTATTCCATACTTCTAAAGTTTCAATAAGTTCCTACCTATTATTCGAGGATGAATGATTCTAAAAGGGATAATGTAACATATTTTCAAGCTAGAATTCAAATCGCTGATCCTAGTTGTATAAACTCTAATCCTATGATTTATATATAAATATATGGATCATGTCATTTATCTAGTGTGTGAAGTGCTATCGAGATAAAAAAGGTTCATAGGAAACCGTTAGAGTAAAGTAAAGTTAAGAGCTCTTGATTCGATCAAATTTTGGTATTCGATCCTACAAGGGTCAACTTTGAACGTATATAAGTTCTGAAATATATGGAATTTTGAATCTCAAGACCTACGAAATTATAGATAATTGAGTTCTTTTTCCAACACATATGATTTCACCTTAATCTGATATTGGAGTAGAAAGTTATGCTCATTTTACTTTGGAGTGTCCTTCTGTCAGTAAGGAAACGACTTGAGTGATAAGCCGTCAACTAAGTGACGAGCTATCAACCTCGTCGTCAGCCTTAACCAAAAAATACCATACATCACTTAGGAAAGGTGACAACTAGGTTTATAAGCCATCACCTAGTTGATAAGCTATCAACAAAATTGTCACCCTTAACTAGAAAGGGTCCAAGTCCAGCTAGAGGATGACGACTAGATTGATAAGTCATCCACTAGGTGATATGATATCACCTAATTCATCATCTAAAAATTTCTGCAATTTTTATTCAATTTTCTTAGAGATAATTTGTTCTTTTCCTCACATCAAACTTTCTTCCATGAATTAAAACCTCTAATACACACTATTTTTCCCCATTCTCCATCAGTTATCATACATAAAAACCCTTCCCCTTTCCCCTAAGAAGAGAAATTCAAGTTTCTTCTCAAGAATTCAAGCATCCAAGGTCCCAATTCCAAGTTTCTTCTTTAAGGTTTCAAATAATTAAGGTATGCGGGGTATTCACCAATAGGTTCTTTCCACCCATTGAGCCCAAAAATGCCCTTTTTGATTAAAGTATGAAATTTTCCCTCTTTTATGGAATTATCCATGTTAATTATGAACTTAATACTTGCTTTTCTTAGTAATTTGAATTCAAGCAATGTCAACATATTTTCTCCATATGAATTAGGTTGCTTTATACTTTGAATTTCAATTACACATGTTATATTAAATTGATTTCATGATAAATCATCAAGTTAAGAATTAAACCATGTAAATATGTCGTTCTTTCAAGTTTAACATATTCCCATGTTGAAATTCTTGTTTCTTGCTAATTTATTGAAATGACTTATGCCTTGGATCTTTGAACTATGACTTTATATCATTGTTCTAAATGTTGTTATCATATTTTATGATCATTTAGTACTAGAGGATTATGAACACCCAATACCTATCTATTTATACATGTCTTTATTTTCAAGTTACAAGTCAGTCACACTATGATTTCATTACTATATTCAGAATATCATGTTCATGTTGAGCACTTAATTGTACAGTACAACATCATGTAAACCAATAATAATACCAGTGTCAGTTCAGTAGGAAGTAGGATTTAGCATCAAATGAACCCAGGGATAAGGGCTAACCTGCCACTAGAGGGTGTGACCTTTAGTAGCAATCCTTGAGTTCCAGAACTATATAGCTAACATAGGATTTGAGAAGTCTTCCAGCCAGTTGAGCGATGACATTCTCTTAGGTGCACCTACCAGTAAAAGGTAACTCCCTAGTCCTTCAGGACACTAGTTAGTGGATCCACACAACCATGTGTTAGTACCCATGGCAAGGTAGTGACACCTTTCTAACTGGGGTTACAGGTTGGAACTATATTAGCTCAGATTGGGGTATGTTGGTTAAATGATAGCTCCCACAGTTTCAGTTCAGTTCAATATTCAAAATATGTCAGTTCAGGTTTGCATGACCAAGCATATATCAGTTATTCAGTTATTCCATTATTTAGCTGTTCAGGTTTACACATTAATTCAAAATACATTTATGCTTGTTCTTGCATTCATTTTACATATTCATGTTTTAATGCTCAGTACTCACATATGATCCTTAGTACATCTTTACAACATATCAAGCTTTATATGAGATTACATGCAACATTAATGTTTCTACCGCTTCCTAGTTTACAAAAAATTTTTCAGTTCATGATTTATAAATTTTAATTTGACTTGCCGAACCTATGTACATACATGTTTCAAAATGCATACTTCAGCAATTAACTTTTGTCCGCATCGTTGAAGCATATTTTAAATATTTCCATGATGTAGTGCATAACATATATAGTTAGTACATTTCAAAGTAGTAACCATATATATGCATTATTGGCTATATTCCTTCATGATGTAGGTACCAGATGTAGTCCATACACTAGGGTCAGATAGTTCTCAATAATTAGCCTACAGGTGATGAGTTCTTTTATTTCAGGAACTCCAGTCAGTTGTAGTTCATATAGTGTATTAATATTATTCTTATGTATTGATTTATGGTAGTTGGAGGCATGTCCTAGTCACTTATAACCAGTATAGTAGAGGCTTCATAGATAGTTAGTTAGTGTCATGACATGTAATTCAAGTTCTTTCTTCAGATTTATCATGTTGTAAACTTTATCGTTATTACATTCATTTAGATTTTCTCATGATTATGCTTCTGCTCAGCAAATTTATCTTGTATATACATTTTAAATAAGTTGATCAAGTATCATGCTAGTACATGGGTTAGCTTGGGATCACTTGTGGTTCTAAGAACAATGTTATGACTAGGGGGTAGTATCGGGTCGTGACAATTACATTCTGCCAAGTCAATAATAATATGCAAATAAGTCCCCATGCGATACATGATAATAATAACAATAACTTCTAAATACTACTCCATTAATTAAGTTCCCTAACCCATAGCATGTTTTACATGATCAATAACTACCTAGTCCAGTCTGAAAGAAATTAAGTCATAACCTACCTTGAAATGTCAAACTCCAAGCCTAAACCTTGAACATGGAGTCTTTCCTTCACGAATAGTCCTGGAACAAGCAAAATCTAACAAAAAAATAATTTACACATTAAAAGGAAGCTAATTATACCCATATTAGCTATATTTGGATCGGTTCCTAAATGAGTTAAAAAAAGGAGTAAAACTGAAATTTTATTTTAGAAACATGTTTTGTATGTCAAAAGGAGTTTAAGATTGAAAACTCATGCAAAAATAAGTTGAGATTGTTGTTCAAATTGATGAAAATCTATTTTAAGATTTTACCATAAAATTCATAATTTTGAAGCTAGATTTGAAGAAAAATCAATGTTAATTGATGAAATTGAGGTTTAGAAATTACTCTCATGGGCTTTTGATTAAATTCACTTTAAAATCTTCCCTATCCGATTTCTCAAATTTCAAAAATAGAGAAACTAGGGTTTTAGTCGAGAAAGGGTTTAAGTCTGTCCAGGTCTCAGCTATTCATCATGATCACGAGCACTTATCTTGTTATCGCGACCTGACCCAAACTAATTCCTCGCAAAAGTCATCTCTATCCTCATGTTCAAAATGAATAAAATCATAAACCCTTATGATTGCGAAAACTCAAAAATCCCTCCCTATGAACATAAAGGTTGGATTAAGTTTTCAAAGAAGGTGTATGGCCTACACAAGAAACAACCAAACAAGCTGATGATAAGTGTTGAAATATTTCCCAATAGACCCTTGGGATTTGCTGGGGACCCCACTAAATTAAATAATATATGTTACTAGGCTAGTTTCTTTGTTCCATACTCATAGTCACTATTAGAGTTTTGAAAAGAGGTTGTTTATAAAAAAAATTAACCCCTAATACCTGTAAAAGCTTATTTTAACTAGTTTTCAAAAGAAGGGTCAAAATTCAAAAAGAAGGCTCGAAAACTAAAATAACTATGCACCTAACTCAAAATTGACATGCCATATTTACTAGAACTGACCAATTTTCCATCCGGTGTTTGAAACACAAAATGTTGACCAAAGTCAAACTTATGACTTTTAAAGTGTAATAGTCTCAAACTCTTGCAAATCACTCTCAAATGAATGAGGGACCATCCCAACCATCTGCAAAACTTTCAAGTAGTATGTAACAACTACGGAGAAGGGCAAAATGGTAAAAATATATAAGAAGGAAAAAATTACATCTATGATTGTTACATTATCCACTTCTAAAATATTAGTTCAGAGTCAAATTAAAAGCGAAAAAGTACCTAAAGGAATAAATGGGGGTATTTATGGCTTATATAAAACTCAACCTCCCATGTTTCCTCCTCAATAGGGCAATGTCTCCACTAGAACTTTACTGAATTAATATATGATTAGATCTTAAGATATCACATATGCATCATCTATAAGATATCTATTTGAATTGTAAACGTGGAATAAAGAATGGACATCTGATAGATGTGGAGGAAAAGCTAGCCTATATGCCACACCACATACTTTTCAAGGATCCCAAAAGGACAAATAAACCTGGAACTGACCTTTCCTTTAATAGAAAACCTCATAGCACACTTCATGAGTAAAACCTTAAAAAAAAACTCAATCTCCAATAATGAAAAAAACATTGTAGACTCAACGGATGCCATAATGATCTAAGACATATTTATACATCTAAGTGTCATTATCTATGTGTTTAAGCTTAATTTTGAGGATAACTTTATGTGATTAATAAAGTATAACATATTATATGTGTATTTGTGTGATAATTTGCATGTTATATTTCTTAAGGTGCATTTAAAACAATTCATGAGTTAAAATATCCAAATAGAGATTAGATGAGATAGCTAGTTAGGTTAGCCTAAACTATGCTTGATTTAGTGAACTTTGATGAGCTTTATTTTGTTTTATGTCCTAATTTTTGTCATAGGTTATTATAGGATAACATTGGAGAATATATAGAAGATAAAGAAGGTCTACATAAAAGCCATAACTAGTGAGAAAACAATGAAAGAGTTAGACAAGAAGTAAAGGACATATTCAATAAAATCTCAAGGCAAGGGGCTTGGCCATTTTCTGCACACCCCAAAGCATGGGTAGTGTCCACAAAGAGCTCCCACTAGTTCCAGTATATACTGGTTCAGGTATTATATAGTCCATATGCCACACCCCTTCCCCCTTATCCATGCAATGGGACATGCAACACACACACCCCTTTAAACTCAATAAAACCTAGTTTTCTACTTGGTTTATATTGAGGGTAAAATGGTCATTGTTATATTTTGAATGGAGTGTATTATGGACAACCTAAAGGGATACATAAATATTATTTATCCATAGTTACAATGTATCCTTTGAGTAACACACAATTGGAGATGAGAAGGCATCAAGGGCTCTACTCTAGAGTTTTTCTTCCTTTAATTTCTATTTTTCTTGTAGTTTTACGTATGAATTCTTTAATGTTAATTCTTTGTTTAGTTATGAGAGGCTAAATAAATTTTTTCTATGGTGGAGGCTACAAACAAGATTGCTTAGTGTATAGTCAAGTTGGTTAATGTCAATTATTATAATTGGTTGTTCTTACGTTATTGTGCTTAATGTTCTATTTATTTGTGAACATTAAATTGTAACATAGAATATAAGGAATGGATTCTTGTATTTAATAGAAAAAATGGGAATTGGATTGATGAGAAAATAGAATCCTAGGTCGCGAACAGTGATTTGATTGAGGTGAATTAAGGATAAGATTTATGGTTAGGACAGAAATATACCTAATTTTCCCTATTTGGTTTTGATACAAAAATAAATATAAATTTGTTTGAATTAGTTACCTAGTCTCTTCTTAATGATGTAGTGGTGAGACTAATTAGATAGACAATTAGAGGCTCAAAATACCATAATCATGATATTAATCCCATGAGTTAACAACCAAGATAAACAATTCAATGAATGAGATTGTATAGACACACATGATTGTTCAAGATTCCTTAATCTTGGAATCCACCAAATTATTGTTTGCAATACTTTTAATTTTGATTATTGTTCATTATAAATTTTAGCATAATAAAACATAAAATCTCTTTGATTACAATTGTCTATTAAATTCCATGTCCTTGTTGGAAAGCCACTATATTACTTGCACGACCATGTACACTTATGTATACAGTTAGACACAATAAGTTTTTGGAGTCATTGCTAAGGACTTGAAAAATTAGCAACCTTTTAAGTTGTAGTTTTACTATTCTCTTTGATTAGTGCTTACAATAAGGTCTTAGATACTTAATTTCCAGGTACATATTTTAATCTTAAGCATGATGAAAATAGAAAGAGATTTGGTCAAACCATATCTTGAAGTTGAGTCACACTTAAACCAATTAAGGAGAGAGGCAACACTTCTCTATCCAATCTCATATGTTCAATAAGGTGAGACCATTCCTACAATCATATATGATGAAAACTAGCTCGCAGAAAAATGCACAAAGTGGCAACCTCACTCACAACTAATATGACCTCTAGCATTCATAAACCAACTGCAAGAGGTTTATTCAAACTTAAAAAACATGGTGTAAATATTGCACACAAGCGGTTTGTTCACAGACGTGTGACATGAGGATCCACATGTTCATCTTTAGAATTTTTTAGAGCTCAATGACATTTTTTTCCAGTAGAAGTCTCCACAGACTATATAAGGCTCACTCTTTTCCCATTTTCACTTTTAGAAGAAGAAAAAATATGGTTGAAAGTAGAGCCTTCAAACTCCATAACCACATGGGATAACCTACTCAGGTGTTTCCTTGATTGATCTTTCTCATCCGATAAGAATTCAAGGTTAAGAAGTTAAATATTATGTTTCAAGTAGAATGCCAAAGAGAATTTATACCAATCATGGGAGAGATTCAAAGATGTTTTTAGAAATTATCCTCTTCACAAGATGTGATTATATTCTAGCCCTTTTTTGTGCAGAGTCCTGATCTAAATACCAAAATTTTGTTAGCTTCTGCAGTAAGTGGTCAAGTATTTCAGAAAACTTATGATGAACTCTATAGTCTTCTCAACTATATTACAAAAGGAAATCCTGGTTGTCATGGTGATACATCTCGAGGTATGATAAAGAATCCTACATGTATGATTGGGGTAGATAGTATTATTGATTTGGATGCTCAATTAACATCATTTCAAATCAAGTGATTTGGCAACTTAGAAAGTTGATCTTTTCACAGCCTCACACCCAAGGTAGATTTATGTGAGACAAGGTAATCAAAACTATGGTAATGCAATAACTGTAATTGGTAGAGTCATCCCAACTACTTCTGGTACAATAATAAGGTCCAACCTCAAAAGTTTCAAAAATATCAAGGTATTCAAAACAACACTCGGGCCAAAAATATAGAAAAGTCTTTGAAAATGATTCTATCTAGTCAAGAATAGATTGTTACAAAGATAAAAAATCAGTAATTGACTCAAGAGAATTAAGAGATACAGATCGTCTAGTTAGTTCAGATGTAAAACACAAGATCTCATAGGGGTCTGTCTTGTTATACAAAGCAAAATCCAAAGAAAGTTATGGAAATCACCTTGAGGAGTTGTAGAGATTCGATTGATGCATCTCTAAAGAATAATTATGTGGTACAAGTAGAGTTTATCATACCTAAGTAGCCAATAAACCAAGTTGAATACAAACAAATTGACGAAAAGGGGAAGTTTGAGTACCCAATTAAAAAGTCGATTGACAAATCTCAAAATAGACCACAACCGTCATTCCCTCAAAAAAACTAAGTAATCAAAAGAGTATGCTTGTTTTAAAATGTTCTTTGACATATTTGGAGAACTTCAAATTGACCTTTCTTTGTTAGATATTTTGCAGAGAATACCCAAATACGCTAAGTACCTAAAGGATGCAGTGAAAAAAGGTTTAGTGATATTGAGATTGTAGCACTTATGAAAGAGTGATGTTCTGTAGTCATGAGCAAGATGCACAAAAAACTCAAAGACGGTAGGAGTTTTACCCTTACCATACAAATTAGTGAAAGTGATCTTGTTCATGATTTGAGTGAAATAGGGTAAGAATCAATTTGATACATTTTTTTGTGCTTAAAATATTGGTTTTGGGAAGCCAAGTCCTTGTCCAATTGTGTTACAGATGAAAGATAAAACTCGAGTGGTCCCTAAAGAAATCATAGAGTTTTTTCTTGTTAAGGTTAGTATGTTTATTATTCATACTAACTTTATTGTTCTTTGTTGTGATACAGATGTTAGAGTACCAATAATATTGGGTTATCTATCATGGAACAAGTAGAGTGTTGGAGATATTAGAGAGGGCATTCTCAAGATGAGATTTAATAATGAAGAGGTGATCTTTAGCATATACCAAACACTCAACACACCCTCATACTACAGTTATTTATGCATTATTATAGTTGTAGAGGTGGATAAGTGTGGGGTAGAGGGGCGTAAACTTCCCATTACCTTTTAGAACTCTCTCATGGAGTTTAACAGATTGATGACTAAGCCTAATCTTTAAAAGATTGTATATGATCCTACATGAGGTAAGAAAAGTAGTAAAATGGGCAAGTTCTAATGGTATTATTTTTTGAGAGAAAAAGAGAAGTAAGTTGTGGTCTAAAATTAGGAAGACATTAAGAAACTATGGATTGTAGCTGTGATGTGAGTCGTTCCATAACACTAAATCAGGCATTGTGTGGCAGGCAACCCATGTTTTAATAGAGTTATGTATCTTCATACAGTGTCACCTTGTTTTGTTTTTTGTTTACTTGCTATTACAGATTAGGGGATTTATGAGTACACAAATCTAAGCTAAGGATCATTATGAAAGCATAAATGTTAGGTCCCCTCACCTCCATGAAAAAAATCTAAGAAAGTGAAATGCTATTAGCTAGGCCTAGAAGCCTCAGGAAGTATGTTTAATCCTTGTTCTTAATTTGATCCATACTTTGGGGAAAAATTATGACTTTAAGTGTTCGGGGGGGGGGGGGGGGGATCTTTCAATTGGTTTAGGGTGAAGTGAACTATAGGATTTCTATTTTATTTATTTACAAGTTTTTGACTAAATTTAAGAAAAATAACAAAAGCATTTCATCTTTAAATTTTTTTAATTTTTGTTGTTTTATCTATTTTGTAAAAGAACACTTCACTATCTCTTAATTTTTTTTCGATTCTTTTCTGAGGGGAAGCCCTTTGAACCTAGTCTACTTTTTTCTTTTTTGAAGTAAATTTAAATTTTTTATTACTTTTAACAATAGAGATGCTCTATCTAGGTGCTACATATGATTACTTGTCACAACTGGTGTTGAATTCTAAGGCATTATTAAAAAATTAAAGGACTTCTGTAGATACCTAGGATCTTTTATCTAACTCTTGGGTGATATGAACTTAAATTTGAATTCTTGTCATTGCTTGGTTGAGAGTCTATAGAGATCCATCTTGAGTTAAATATTTTTCATGTACGTTGATGTATTTTTTATATTTGATGTTTGCATATTGATGTCTAGTGCTTTCCTAGTGTGTTAGCAAATCAAAATAAAGAATATTGAGCTTCGGAGATGCTATAGGCATTTCTTTGATAGTCATATTTTTTTATCTGCTTTATCTACTTTATGCATGACCTTAGTTAGCCCTATCAAGATTTTGACCTATTTTTTGGTAGCCTTATATTTATCTTATTTCTTTTACTTCAATTGATCATAATTTGATCCAACACTCCTAAGTGCTTTAGTTGAAAAATTAAGAAGTTAAAAATGTAAAGCTGAAGGAAAAAATAAAGTTGAAATCCTGAAGTGATAATGATGGGTGTATTTAAAAGGTTTATGTGTTATGGTGGAGATTAATGTAATGAAAATAAGAACTGATCAAAAGAACCGATCATGTATTGGTAGCAAATACTCCCTACTAAATATGTGTAACGTAGCTTAAAGAGATGGAAAAAAAGATAAGAGATGTGTGAAGATAAAATTGGTGAAAAATACGTTGGTTGGAGATGAGTTTAATGTAAAATATAGTTTATTAAGGAGCTTAGGGAAGATAGTTACTATCATTGGAATAATAGTTCTACCTGTCCCTTAGCCTACATTATAATCCTTAAAGTAATAATTGATCTTGACCTTTGATATTATGATATTAGAGTAGTAATACACTAAAGGAAATTTTATGGTTCATCATGTGCAGCATGAGAGTTCTATGAGCAAATTTATTCTTGTACCCATTGTGTTAAAATTTTGTGTTTGTGAGTGAATAAGGGAGGATCTTTTATGGTGAGGTTGCATGTTAATGATGGATATGTGGCTTATATGGTCTATTTTTTGAATAATGTGTATGAGTTTTCCAATTTGGTAGAGTTAATACTTGAGTTTAGGAAGTCTTTAAGTAGTATTCATGTGTTTCCAATTATGATATGACATGCCTGATGTAGAACTTGCTATTCATATAGTCCTTGTAGTTATAGATTGAGTGTCTTAGTTCAAGTAGTGATGTTATATTATTCCTTGATTGTGATTAGTTTAAAGAGTTATTCAAGGACAAAAAAGGCTTTAATTATGGTGTGGTGATCTTAGGCATATTTTTACACCTAAGTATGATTATCTACGCGCGTTTAGCTTTGTTTTAAGGATAACTTGGTCTGCTAAAATGAAGTATAAGATTTTATTTGCTTATTTGTGTGCTAATTTGAATGTTTATAGTTGTTAATATGTATTTGAAACAATTCAAGAGCCAAACTGATCAAATAGATGTTAGACGAGATAACTAGTTAGACTAGCTTAAACATGCTTGACCTAGTATACTTTGATGAGCTTTATTCTTATGTATGACCTAGTGTTTTTGATAAGTAGTTGTAGGAGATCACTGGAGAAGATATGGAAGCTAAAGGAGGCATACATACAAGCCACAACTATTGGGAAAACAAGGAAGAAGTTAGATGACAAGTAGAGGACAAATTATATGAAATCTAAAGGCAACGGGCTTGGCCATGGGCCACGCCCCCCAAAGCATGGGTAGTGGACATGTATCGTACCCCATAATTTCAATATCTACAGTTTAGGGCGTTCAATAGGCCATGAATTTCCCCCTTGTCCATGCTATAGGCCATGGAATGCAACCCCTCCCCCCCTCCCAAAAAAAACCTCGAGTAAACTTGTTTTTCAATTTGGGTTAAATTGAAGGAAAAGTGGTCAATGCTTATATTTTGTATGGGGAATCATATGGAAAACCTAAATGGATATATAGAGAGTAATTATCCAAAATTACAAGGTATATTTTGAGCAACACATGATTGGAGTGAGGAGAAGGCATCAAGGGCTCTAATCTAGGGCTTTTCTTACTTTCAATTTCTATTTTTTGTGTAGTAACTGGTAAAGTTGCTTCCATGTGACCAGGAGGTCATGGGTTCAAGCCTTGGAAATGGCCTCTTACAAAAAAGCTAGGTAAGGATGCGTATGATACACCCTTGTGGTGGGGCTGTTTCCCGAACACCGCGCATAGCGATAGCTTTAGTGCACCGGGCTGCCCCTTTTTTTTAACTTATGAATTCATTAATGATGATTCTCTATATGACTATGAGTGCCTAAACACCTTCTTGCTAGGATTGAAGCTATATACATTTTTGCTTAGAATATTGTCAAGTTGGTACATGTTAATTATCATATTTGTTTTTTCATATGTTATCGTGCTTACTATTTTATTGATTCAAGAACTTTAGAGTACATCTATATCTTTTATTAGCCTTGAAGAAGTAACATTAAATTAAAGCCTGGTACGTAAGTAATGGGTTCTTTTGTTTAAGATGAGTTAAGGATATGATTCGTGGTTAGGATAAGAATATACCTAATTTTTTTCATTTGGTTCAAATACAGAAAAATTATAAATTCATTAGAATTAGTTCCCACATCCCTACCTAATGATGTAGTTGTGAGGCTAATTCAAATAGAATATTAGAGGCTCAAGAGATCATAATCATGATATTAACCCCGTGAAATAGAAACTGTGATAATCAACTTGACCAACGAGACTGTATTGCTTCATATGATTGTTCAAGATGCCTAGACCCTAGAATCCTCCAAATTATTGTTTGTAATATGATTAATTCCTGTTATCCCATTATTACTTTTATCTTAATAAAACTTACAATCTCTTAGGTTACAAATCGTACTCTTTTAACTCCAATAGAAAAACTTGAATTAGATTTCTTTCTAAACGCCAAGTCCTTTTGGGATCAATATTCACCTCGCAAGAGCAATTTCTAATACTTGTATGCCCACGTACACTTGTGCTTGCAGTTGGACACAACACATAACTCTTCTGCCTAATATAGGCAACCACTAGCCTCTATGGAATCAGTCTCACATGATCTATTGAATCCCTCAACTAATCTAAGCCCCAAGGTCTCACCTCAAAAGAGTCAAACCATCCCATGAGAGATCTACATCTCAGTTTATATAAAGACCCAAAAGGTGTAAGATAAATATTGCAATGGTAACTGCTATTATTGGTGAACTCCACTAAGAGAAAGAATAGGTTCCAATATCTACCAAAATTCATCACAGATGCTCAAAGCATGTCCTTTTGTACCTGAATAGTCCTCTCAGAATGACCATCCATACGAGGATAAAAAGTTGTTCTCAAATC
The DNA here is from genome assembly GCF_002878395.1 of Capsicum annuum. Classification (NCBI taxonomy): domain Eukaryota; kingdom Viridiplantae; phylum Streptophyta; class Magnoliopsida; order Solanales; family Solanaceae; genus Capsicum; species Capsicum annuum. Next base: position 8,804,332 of record NC_061112.1, on the reverse strand, counting down.
AATCTAAGAACCCATCTTACGTAGTATGATACTCTAAACTAAGTACCTCTGTCAGAAACAACAGATATCGAGACACCATGTAATCAACCAATCTCCTTAATATTGATCTTGGAAAACTTCTTTGAATTATAACTATCTTTCACAAGTACAAAATATGTTGATTTGGTCAACCTATCTACAAATAGAGTCAAACTTCCCCAAGGTAGAGGGTAGGCCAAAAATAAAATCCATTGTGGTCCACTCCCATTTCCGCCCAGGAATTTGCATCCTCTTCATCGTACCACCAGGTCACTAATATTCATACTTCACCTGTTGAAAATTTAGGAATTTATCCAAGAACGTAAAAATATCCTTCTTCAAACCACGACACCAATAATAATGCTTTAGGTCATGATACATCTTAGCCGCTCCTAGATGAATAGAATATCTAAAATATAAGCCTCCTCCTTAATAAGTCAAACCCATCCACAAAGCCTTGGTATACAAGCTCGGCCACACACCCTAAAATTCCATCAGAATCAAGAGATGTCACCTTGGCCTTACCACTCAATACTTTATCACAAATCACCCTTAACATATCATCATCAAACTAATGAGTTTGAGTTTGATCCATCAAGAAAGATCTAGCCTCAACAAAAGTATCACAACCCAAAAAAAAAGGTGATGATAGCACTTATCACAACTAAGCCTCGATAAGTAAGTTATTCACCCAAATTGATAAATAAAAAGAACACAATACAACAAAACCAAAGGCGAGACTTCTAGAGTGAAATCAGACCAAACATATACAACACTAATGGAACTTTAAACGATAAAGATTCCATAAAAAAATCCCAAAACCTGGTGTCACAGTGTAAGAACAGTTAAAATAAAACTCAAAATTGAAAGATAAAATAGAAGTTCGAAAAGCTACAAGTCTGTCTCTGAATACAAAATAAAGACATCAACTGGATAGGGGGAGATCTGAGGTCAACTCTGAAAATATAAAGAAACCACTACCTCAAAAATATCAATAACCAACCGCATGGTCTCGGCTTCTGCCTGACGTATTCGTACCAGGATATACACTGAAAAGGCATTGTAGGGGTCAATACTATCCACTTGTACTCAGTAGGTATCTTAGGCGACTGAGCAAAGTAGAAAATAAGGTATATATACATAGTGTGATGCAATCAAAAAATGTCCCAAACTGTAGATCAGACTATATCCACTAATAATTCTAAATATAGTACTTAATAAATAAAAGATATATATACATATGATGAGAAATACCTAGAAACACAAACTAAAGATGCATCATGTATGGAATACAATGATGATGATGATGATGATGATGATGATGACTATATGATATGATTGAGGTTAGTGCATAGCCTCCGTAAACACCTATCGATCCTTAATGCTTCAAGGTAGGAAACATGGGGGATTCGGAACCCATAAACTTTCTCAATACTCAATCCTAATCTCAATATCCATATCAGCTCTTCGACTCTTGGACTATGATAAAGGGTTCTTTAAAAGTGTCTCATTTGAGTAAAAAGTTGGTGTTTCCTTAATTGTACCAATGTATCATTAATATTCATATGATATGAGGATGTAGTGGTCACAACAAAGCTAGCATAAAGATCTCAAATCCAATCAATATATGTATATATATATATGTATGTGCATATATATATGTGTGTGTGTGTGTGTATGTATGTATATATATGAACATGAGCTCAGAATCTACTCAATATGTCAATTATCTATGATTTAGGATAAACAATGTACCATTAGAATAGATAAGCATGTAAGATATCGTTAATATCACAATTACTCCAACTCGGGTATTTCAATCATAAAGAAAGCTACCAACGCATATACAAGACCAATATGTTCAGATAAAGCCCCCACATGGTTTTCATGCTAAAAGTATCATCTCAAGTTACCAAGAATAATAATATAATCCCTCACATGTGCACACAACCATAATAATATGATTTTAATAATTGACTACCTATACCATAACATGCTTTTATATAAATATTAACTACCTAGCTAGTCTGAAGAAAGTTAAGTTATTACCTACCTCTTGATTCCATAATCCAAGCCTATAGCCCTTCAACATGGAGCTTTCCCCTCTTAATGGCATCGGAATCTACTTAAATAACAAAGAATACCCATATTTCCCATTTTCAAGTCAGGGTCAAAATGGACCCGAAATGGGGTTTTGAAAGGAAAAGGTAAAACTAGAAGTTTTGCTTTGAAAATCCTTATCCATTATTTAGAGAAGCCTTTGGAGAAAACCCAAATGAAAACTGGTTAAAAATGAGGTTTAAATTGAAGAAAACCCCTTGCTAGCTCTTCTTATACAAAATTCCCAAATTCAATTTTGAAATCATGACTTAAAAGGGGTTTTAAATGATATAATCAAAGTAAGATAATTTAATTAGTGATTTAGAGCTTACCTAAGCTCGAAAATGGTAGAAATCGCCAAAAAAAATCACTCAACCTGGAGATCAAAGTCTCAAAAATTGATGAAAAATTGAGAACGCAGCTTTTTATATTCTCCCAGCTTTGACCACTAAAGCGGTCAAATGACCACTCTAGCGGTCATTGTTTAAGTGGAGGGTCGACCTCTTAAGAGGTCCAACCCAAAAATAGGAAGTAGCTAAGGCGTTCCCCTACATCTACAATGGTCAATGTCTGCTTTAGCCGTAGTTGACTATAGGCAAGGCCTCTTTTAAAGTGGTGCATGGGCTGCTAAAGTGACTTCAAAATATTTTTAGCAGGATCAACAACTTTGCTTGGCTGTAAGGTTTCTGATCCACCCCTCGTGATTCATTTAGAATCCCATTAAGGCAAACAAAATATGCTACTTGATTAAATTCAATGTTCCAAAAACAATGGTGACATTAGATGTTTTGAAAAGAGATCATTTTCACGAAATTGACCCTCGAGGCCTAATTTTACAAATTTCTGAGCCAATGTCAAAATGAGATTCAAAATCCGTAAAATCAAACCAAACATGCTACTAATTAAAAAATGACATTTTGGATCTGCTGGCACCGTGCATTAAGCTATTCAACACATAAAAATACAAATGTTGATCTAAGTTAACTACGATCAACTATCATCCCTTTAAAACTCTAAAAACCACAAACCAACACATTATTATTGATCATATTAGGAATTGTGTCAACCATCATCACACCCCAAAAACAACACATAGGAACCATGAGGAGGGGTTAAATAGTCAGAATACATAAAAGGGAAAGTTCACAGATTCAATTCATTACAATATCCACAATTAAGAATCTAATTCGTCCTCGAACTAAATGTAAGAGAATACCTGAATTGGTAAAAACGTAGGGTATAAGTACAAAACTTGGACCTGACCTCCTAAGTAGCCTCATTTACTAAATGTTTCTCCACTGAACCTTAACCACAAGAGTATCTATAGAATATAATCTTCTGACATCCCAAGCTAAAATGGAGACTGGAGCTTCACATAGGAAAATCTCTCATCTAACTGCATTGTGTCCCAATAAATGACATGAGATTCATATGGAACATATAGTCGTAGAATAGATACATGAAAAATAGGATGAACAATTGAAAAATCTGGTGGTAATGCTAACTCGTAATCTACTTCCCCAATAGTCTGAAGAATCTTAAATAGCCCAATATAGTGGGGATAAGCATGCCCCTCCTCCCAAATCTCATCATGCCCTTCATTGGTGACACACGAGGGAAGACTCGGTCACTAACACTAAACCTCAAGGCACAAAGTCTACGATTCGTATAACACTTTTTCCTACCCTGAGCCACTCAAAGTCTATTTGGGATGACTTGAACTATATCTAAAGACTCGCAAAGCAAGTTTGTACCTTCGGGTATAACTCAAAAGTCTCAAACCAACCAATCAGATAGCAATATTGCCCACCATATAAATACTCAAAAGGTTCCATCTTAATACTCATATGGTAGCTGTTATCATACATGAACTCTGCCAAAGGCTAAATACTTCTCCCACTGACCTCCAATGTCCATAACATAAGTGCGGAGCATAACCACCAAAACCTGAATAGTCTGCTGTGATTGATCGTCGGTCTGAGGATGAAAAGTTATGCTAAGATCAATTCGGGCACCTAAATCCTCCTAAATAGTCTTCCAGAAGTGAAAAGTGAAAATTAAACTTCTATCAAATATAATAGGCATCGGTACACCATGGAGACAAATTATCTCCAAAACATAGATTTGGGCCAAACCTCTCAGCACTGAAGAAAACTTGAATAGAGATGGAATGAGCAGATTTTGTGAATCAATCCACGATGACCCAAACATTATCAAAACCATAGGAGGTATGAGGCAACCCTATCATAAATTCTATACTTATCCGTTCCAACTTCCAATTGGGAAATAGGTAACCTCTGAAGCAAACACTGGCTTTAAATGTCAGCCTTTACCTGTTGATAAAATAGGCAACGAGGTACAAAATTTGCTATATCCTTCCTCGTACCAACCTACTAGTAGTGATGTATTAACTTATGATACATATTGGTCACTCCTAAATGTATAGAATACCTAGACCAATGAGCCTCCTCCAAGATAAATCTCACCCAATACCCCATTCTCGGCACACAAACTCGACCTCTAAACCTCAGAGCACCATGGAGTAAAGTGAGGCTTCCTTAGCCTTATCACTCAACACTTTATCCCTAATCATTCGCAAACTAGCATCATTAAATTAATGATCCAAAATCTACTCCATCAAGAAGACCTAGCCTTCACGAATGCCACGATGCACCCAGGTGTTAAAATATAAAGCCTAACCATCTAGTTAGCCAAATACTGAAAATCTAAGCCCAAAGACCTTTCCTAGGTCCAATGATATGCCAAGATACTCATACTAGTCGACCTTTGACTCAAGGCATCCACAATAACATTAGCCTTTAACAGATAATAGTGAATGGGGAGATCATAATCCTTAAGCAACTTATGAAAACAACACTGTCTCATATTAAGATCTCACTAGGTGAAGAAATATTAAAGTATATGGTGATCTGAGAAGATCTCACAATGAACTCCATACAGATTGTGTCTGCATAACTTTAAAGCAAACACAACTACACACATCTCCAAATCATTGGTAGGATAATTCATTTTATGAGACTTTAATTGATGTGAAGCAAACATAATAACCTTAACCTCCATATCAACATGACACCTAACCCAACACCAGAAATATCACAGAAGATGGTAAAGTTCACACCCTCTTTGAATAAAGTCAAGCTAGGAGTTGATGTCAACAAATCCTTAAGCTTTTAAAAGCTTGCCTCATAAGTATCAGGTCACTTAAAAGAAACCTTTTTCTTAGTTAACTTGGTCAAAGAAGATGCAATAGATCACAAACCCCCGATAAAGCATTGATAATACCCCACTAAACCAAAAAATCTTTGAATCTTAGTCAGAGAAGCTAGTCTTGCCAAATTAGAAATCACTGTAGTCTTGGCTAGATCAATCATAACACTATCCTTGGTCACAACATGACCTAAGAACTAGGCAGACTCCAACAAAAACTCGTACTTGGATAACCTAGCATACAACTTCTCATCTCTCAACCTCTAAGTACAATTTGTAAATGCTCCTCATGGTCAGCCTCACTCTTTGAATAAACCAAGATATCTTCTATAAATAAAATGACAAAAGAGTTATGGTATGGTTAAAACACCTAGTTCATAAACTCTATGAATATGACTGGGGAATTAGTCATCCAAAAAGACATGACCAGGAACTAATAATGACCATATCAAGTCCAAAAAGCTATCTTTTGAATATTAGAAACTCTAATCCTCAACTGGTGACACGCAGACCTCAAATCAATCTTTGAAAACCCCAAAGCACCCTGAAGTTGATCTAATAAATCATTAATATTAGGAAGATGATACTTATTCTTAATTATCACCTAGTGCAACTATTGATAATCAATGTAAATGTGCATAGACCCATTGTTTTTCTTCTCAAACAAGATAGACGTACCCTAAGGTGATACACTAGGTTAGGTGAATTCCTTATCTAATAATTCCTGTAACTGATCCTTTAATTCCTTCAACTCTATTGGGGCCATCCTATAAGGAGGAAGAGAAATGGGTTTGGTGCCTAGTTCAACATCAATGTCAAATTCAATATCACAATTTGGAGGTATAACATAAAAATTCATAGGAAAGACATCCATGAACTCACAAATAATACATATAGAATCCAAAGGAAGCAATGAAACAATATTAGAGTCACAAATGTTTGCCAAATAAGACAAACATCTCCTCTCAACCAAGTGGTATAGGATACTCCATGCCACTCGAGTAATCTAAGGTTATGCAAATTTTTCTCATAGTAAATATAGAACTCATAGGCATCCTCGCCCATAACACCACTAACTTGGGTGGACCCAAGTGAGTAAATATCTCAAACATCTTCTGATCTTTCAGAGACATAATAGGACCCGCAACGATATGAGATATAGTAAATCTAGCTGACCATGATCTTAACTGAGAGGGAAACATAGATGAAGGCTAAACTCCTAGATTCGAAATACCACACTCAAATACTGGCATAGAAGGAGAAACAACACTCGAAGTCTATGGAATACCATAAGCAGATGTTATTACCACTGAAGGAATCATACTCGAAATAGAAGGAAAATAATACACGGTCTCTAGCACGGATGGAGGTACATAACTCGGAGATGGAAAAATACTAGGTGTAGTCAAAGGAGCACCCTTCAAACAAGTTAGCAAATGAATCAATAAGCCCTCTAAGACTGGAGCAGTAGTACTCTGCAAAATCTGAGTAGGACTTATATATCTAGCATGCTTAACCTTAGGCTCAGGGGAGATCCCCCTAGTACTACCTCTAGAAGGGGAAGATCGTCATGCTTATCCCCTACCTTAATCCTATCCGTCACTCATGACTCAACCTCTAGGTTGGGTTCCCTCCTCGGATGCCAGATCTATAACCCTAGCCTCATAGGTTATAGTCCTCAACATCTGTGCAGAAAAGAGTGAAGCATATTTTAGTATATAGGATATTGAAAACCCACATATAAGGAACAAATAATAAATAAAGGTATACTATAACATCTTAATAAAAGAACATATGTCTACGAATCGATACGCGAGACTTTATAAGAAAACCTGTTCTTAAACTTATGAGATCAATGAACCTGTCTGCTCTAATACCAATTTTTCATGACCTAAAAACTAAGGTCATGATGACACTTATTTGCCTAAGCCTTGATAAGTAAGTCAATCATCCAAATTGATAAATAAGAAGAACACAATACCATAATACCCAAGAAAAGTCTTCTAAAGCAAAGTCAGAGCATCATCTACAATACTAATGGAAGTTTGAATAATAAAGATGACATAATACAATAACAAAACCTGATGTCATAGTGTAAGAAGAATCTAACTACAACTTAGAACTAAAAGAAACAACAGAAGTTCGAAAAACTATAAGTCTATATCTAAAAACTACAATAATATACCTAGTATAGTCCCACCAAGTGGGGTCTGGGATGGGTAAGTATACGTAGTCCACACCACTAACTCAAATGTGAGGTAGAGAGGTTGTTTCTGATAGACTCTCAACTCAAAATAAAACAATCTAAGATAAGGAATAGTAATTGTAAGAATAGTAAAAGAACAAGATACAGTAGAAATTGGCATATTCAATAATACCATAAACAAGATACTCAAAGCAACACACTAAAAGATACAAAATCCAAAACTCTGACTAACCTTTTACCCTAATCCGTCTCCTTCATAACTTTCTATCCAGGGTCATGTCCTCGGTAAGCTAGAGCTGCTCTATAATAAAGACATCAAATGGATAGGGGGTCTAATATAGACTATGAGAGCATAGAGTGGCTATTTCCTAAGAAATATCAACAACTAATCGCATGATCTCAATTGTTGCATGATGCACTCGTACCTGGATCAGCACTAAAAGGTCACAGTAGAGGTGAGTACGATCCATTTGTACTCAGTAGGTACATAGGATAACAAAGTAAAGTAGAAAAAAGGTATATAGGTACATATTGTGACAACGTCACCTGTAATTAGAAAATGTCCCAAATGGTAGCTCACACTATCTCCACTAAAAATTCTAAATATAACACTTAATGAATAAATAGATACATATAAAATAGTTTATATATTTACATATGATGATAAACACATAGAAATACAACACTAAAGATACACCATCTATGGAATACAATGATGATGATGATTATGATTTGTGATATGATTAAGTTTATCGAATAACCTCCATATATACCTACCGAGCTTCACTACTTCCAGGTAGGACTCATGGCATGTTCGCAACCCAAACACTTTCTTAATACTAAATCCCAATATCAATATCCATGTCTTCTCTCCATCTTATGGACTATGATAGGGTTTTTTTTGAAAAGTGTCTCATTTCTATAAACAATCGGTGTTTTTTATGTGTGTATATATATATATGTATATATATACTTGTGAGCTCAGAATCTACTCAATATGTCAACCATCCATGATTTAGCATAAGAAATGTACCATTAGAATAGATATGCATGTAAGACATTGTTAATATCACAATTACCCCAACTTGGGTATTTCTATTAAGAAGAAAGTTACCGATGTATATAAAAGACCAATAAGTTCAAATGAAGCTCCCACACGGGCAACACATAGTAATATCATCTCAAATCACCACTAACAATATTATAAGCCCTCACATGACCACACAATCGGTATAGTATGATTTCCGTGATTGATTACCCATACCCATAACATGCATTTATTTAAATATAAACTACCCAACCTAGTCTGAAGAAAGTTAAGCCATAACCTACCTTGTGACACCATAGTCCAAGAATATAGCCCTTCAACACAAAGCTTTCCCTTCTTAAATGGCCTCAAAATTAACTAAAACATACAAATATAGAATCTACACATTAAAAGAAAGCCAATGATACTTATACTGCCCATTTTTAAGTTGGGGGTCAAAATGAACCCTCAAAAAAGGTTTTATGAAAAAATGGTAAAACTGGAGTTTTTATTAAGAATATCCTTACCCAAGATTAAGGGAAGCCATAGGAGAAAAACCTAGTGAATATGGGATAAAACGAGGTTTAAATTGAAGAAAACTCCTTTTTAGTCCTTTCAAGCCAAAATTCCCACTATACAACAAGCATAGAGAAACATTACTATCGTAAATATAGGTTACATAAGAAACTCAAAGTAAATATATCCTTCTATGACAACCTTCTATGACAACCTTGGCACGCCCAAAGTACCTAAAGTTACAATCATAAAAAAATAATCCAAAATTGCATGATAGGCAGTTAACCAATCTATACAAAAGATAACATAAAAAGAAACCATATCTAAGATATCAAGAATACCCAGGTATTACGTCCTACAATGCTCATTATGCAGGATCTTTACACTAGACCCTTTTACCCATCACTACACACATAGGAGAATATAGACCAAGGTTCAATAACACTAAAGCAGAATAATGGAAAACTATGCGGATACCTGTGATAAATGCATCAAAGACCTCTGCCTCAGGCCTCTTAGGTATAGCATAGCATTTACCATGTCTAGGCCTAGACTGTGTAACCCAATTTTCATGACCATGAGCTTTTTGAGTTCCACCTTAAGCACCTTTAGTACAATCTTTGACACTCTATGGACTACCTTTGACTATAGATACAGGAGTAGGGAAAATATGAATTTGAGAACTCTGCTAAAATTGACCTAAAACACAATGAAGATAGTCCTTTTCCATATGACTAATCTCCCTACACACGTAACACACTTTAAGACTCGACTCTATCTTTGGTGGCCTAGAAGAACCAATATGACCTCCCTATTTTAATGATCAAAAATTGGAGCCCCTGTCCACATATACTGACCTTTGGTTACCTAAAATTATAGGAACCATAAACTTAATATTTAAATTGATAAAGCTGCCTAAACTTTTCTACCATAATAATAGTGGGTACTCCTCGTAGAGAACCCTCTACCTTAAGATGTATATCCACTGAAATTTCCTTGTCAATAAATCTTCTTAATGCCACCACAACCCTGAGTAATTCGTGTAATCGACTAAATCAACTTATCAAGATCTACAATGCTTTAAAAAAAACACTTGATACAACCATTTAGGCTATAGATAACTGATAATTACCTGCTAACACCATAATAAACTTCATGATCCTCTCTAACTTGATTGAAATACTGCCAGTGGCACATTTGGATAGTGCATTAAAACATGATTCCTACTCAACAATAGTCATGGAGCCTTGTTGTAGGTTATCAAGCTCATCTCTCATCTGATCCCTCAAACTGTATGGCATGAACTTTTACTAAAAAAGCCTTAGAAAATTGGCCCATGTCATAGAAGGCAAACCAAACCTCTTACAACTAGAAATCAACTATAACTATCTTGTTGTATGAGTGAACTAATAAGTTGTATCTAAAAATCCATGGGAGTCAACAGATCCGATGTTTTGTAACCTCTCCTGGCATTCAAACAAACATTAGTAGGTGTCTTCTCCAATATCACCGCTAAAATTGGGTAGATCCAAGAGAATAAATCTTTCTAATCTCTTCTTATCATCAGAATTCATCATAAGACCCAAAGCAACAGGAGAAATAATGAGTTTCATAGGTAGTGAATCAACACTAAGGGATATCACATATGATTGATGTACCTTTGAAGTTGAAAAATCATGAATATAATCCTACCCTAATGGCAAAATACCTACAAAAATCTAAAAAATACCCCAAAACCCAGTGGAACATCTGTCTAGGGGATGCCATCCAAATAACCTAAAAGATAAATCAGTAATTCATGTAGCTCTGGGGTTATCAATTGAGCTTTCTCCAAATCCTCAATCATAGAGTCCATATTATTATAATAATTCTTAGGGTTGGGGTAGGTTGCCTAGCATATCCTTTAGTTAAAGTACCTCTACGTTCCCATCCTTTACCTCCAACTCGACTATGACCCTTGCATCTTCCCTTGACTGGGGCATTAATAGCTAGTTTTAGCTCAACATCCTTGATATCTCTAGATCTTTTGCTCATAATATACAAAGAAAAGAATGAAATACAATTTAGAATATCGGGTATGAATAACACGCATGATAAGAAAATAAATAAGAAAAGCTTTTCTTAAAGATATCTTATAACTTCTCAAAAATGGATATAGATATCTACGTATTGATAAGCACGACTCTACAAGATATCCTAATCTATCACATATGAGATTGGTGAATTTAGTACTCTGATATTATTTTGTAAAGATCCAAAAGTTAAGGTCATTTATTACACCTGCGCAGACCCTATCTTGGTAGGTAAGCTGAAAACCTATAATAAAAAAGAAATATGAAGAAAAAACAAAATAAAATTCTATGATACTTCTAAAATAAAGTCACTCTGTAGTAACCATAATCCAAAGTAAGAATAAAAATACAACCAAATCCCAAAACCTGGTTGTAAGTGTAAAGAGTATCTAATATATAATCAAATGTGAAATACATAATCCCGTCTCTATAAGTAAATACAGATAATATAGAAATGAAGAGGTCCAAAATATGCCCCAAACTTAGAAACTCACTTGTACCTCAAATATCAACTCTAATAGAATGAAATTAGCTTTTATGAGTCATACTCGAACTAGGATCTCCAACAAAATGGTAAAGTAGGAGTAAGTACGATTCACTTGTACTCAGTAGGTGTCATAGGTCGACTAAGCAAAGTTAAAAACAAGATAAGTAAAAAATACTATGAGCACGTCACTTGCAATTAAAATAGCTCCAAAACAGCAATTTAACAATTCTTAGATATAAAGATGATAAAAGAAACTATATGCAAAATGGAAGAATCACATGGCTTTTAGTATACAACTTTCGAGCCTCAACGGACCCGGTATCTCATACGTATGTATAAAATGAGAATGAAATCCTTACAACCAATCAATATGACGATAATGATAGATTTAATACATATTAAAATGAGATTAAAAATAAACTTAACATGTTAATGATTCATGATATGAGCCCTTCTCGAACCCACTAAAATAAATTATCATGTAGACATTAGGGTTGTTCAAAATAAAACCAAAACAGATAAGCCAACCGTAAAATTAGTTTATTGGATAATTGATATTGGATTATTGGATAAATGGTTGGTGAATGGATAAACTTTTATAATTAATGACTTGTTGGTGTGGGAGTGGATTCCTCAATTTCCTTATTAAATAAACTGTTAACCCTATGAGTTACTTAATTACACTTTTATGTCACGACCTAAAAACTAAGGGTCATGATGATACTTATTACGGCTAAGCCTTAACAGGTAAGTCAGTCACATAAACTTAAATGTAAAAGAAATCACAATGCAAACCCCAAGAAGAGACTCTTAGAACATAGTCAAACCATACTTGCATAAAGATAGCAGAAGTTTGAACAGTTAAAAATATCACAAACCATCCCAAAACTTGGTGTCACATTGTAAGAACAATCTACACAAAAATAAAAGTTCAAAAATACTATTGATCTTTCAAAAAGGGATACAAGTCTATTTCCAAATATAAAACAAGACATAAACTAGATAAGATAGAGTAGAAGCTCGACTCTGGAATAAAAGAGTAGCCACTACCTCAAAAGTACACAGTAACTGTCCAAAAATTAGATGTCATGAAGCACACTCATATCTGGATCTACACTGAAAGGGAACAGTAGGGATAAGTATGGTCAACTTGTACTCCATAGGTATCATAAGCCAACTGAGCAAAGTAGAAAATAAGGTATATAAAATACACATTATGGGAACGTCAAGAATAATCCTAAAATGTCGTAAATGGAATCGCACAACATCTCTACTAATAGTTATAAATATAACCACACATACCAAGTACAATTAATAAAAAATACTGCACAATAGACATCAAATTAAACATAAAAGTACAACACAGAAGTTGCATAATGTATGAAATGTAATGAAAATGATAATGATGATGATGATGGTGGTGTAATATGTTCGAGGTTGTCGCACAACCTCTATAAACACCTATCGAGAATTGCTCCCAAGGTAGGACCCATTGGAGGTTCACAACCCATATACGATCTAATAACCGATAGCAACACCAATACCAATAAAATATTCATAAATCCTCTCTGGCACATGATCTTTGGTAGTGGATTTTCAAAGATGTCATATTTCTGTCAGAAAAACTAGTATTTCCACAGTGGTATCAATGCCTCATGAATGTATATATGATATAAGCATGTAATGCTCACAATTAAGTAAGAATGAGAATTTCAAATCCAGTAAATACACAAGAACGTAAGCTGGAATCCACTTAATAAGCCAACCATTCATGATCTAATATAATCCATGTACCAATAGAATGAGATATTCAAGAAATATGCCAATGATACCACATAAACCCCAGCTAGGGCATTTTTACCACGAGGAAAACAACCAAATATGTATATATAAGGCCAACAATATCACATAAGATCCCTACACGGGTCACACATAGAAAATAATGTCTCAAAACACCAACTACAAGACATAGGCCCCACATGGGCACATAACAGTAATAACACCATTTATATAATTAATACCCATACCTATAGCATGCTTTTATATTAATATTAACTATTCAACCCTGTTTAAAGAAAGTTAAGTCATAACCTACCTCAAACAAAGAAAATCCCAGTCCAAAGGCCTTCACAATAGATTCTTCCCCTCTCAAATTGTATTAAAGCCAACTAAAACATACAAATACAGAATGTACATATCAAAACAAAGTCAACGATAACCATATTACCTATTTTTGAGTTGGGAGCAAAATGGACTCCCAAAATGAGTTTTTAAAAAGAATGGTCAATCAAAATTTTAATACATAACTACATTACTCATGATTCAAGGAAACTATAGAATAAAACCTAAGTGAAAATAGGTGAAAAATAAGGTTTAAATTTTTAGAGAACTATTTTGGGCCTTTCTAGCCAAAATTTCAAAATTTTGACTTTTGATATCACATTTTAACAAGATTTAGATGATAAGAATAAAAGTAAAATAATTGAAATAGGGATTTGGAGCTTACCCATGCTTGAAAAATGGAAGAACTAGCCCAAAATCTCTAAATTCGAAAGCTCCAAGTCTCAATAATTGTGGAAAATTGAGAAATAAAAACTTTATATATTGTAATAACATTGACTGCTAAAGCGATCAAATGGCCGCTTTAGTGGTACTCGCTTGTGTGCCAATCCGCTAAAATGGACAAGGGGCTACATTAGCAGCCTTCGCTAAAGTGGACAAGGCTTGCTGAAGCACCTCATCTCAGTTATGGTCGGGTCACTAAAGTGTTCAATATGGATCTTTAGCACCCAGCGTTAAAGGAGCCAAAAAGGCACTTTAGCGGTAGCACCAGCTGAACATGTAAATTTTTTCAAATTTTCATCATTCTCTCGAGATTCATCCATAATCCTAAATATGAAAAAAACCTATTCTACCCTATCAAATTTGATGCATAGGACTCAATGGCAGCGTCAGATTTTCTTAAAGAGGTTGTTTTCAAAGAATTGACCCCGATACCCGATTTTATAATCTTCCAAATCGAGGGTCGAAATGAGAAATAAAAGTTATAAAATTATGTCAACTATTCTACATTAATAAAATTGATGTTCCAAATAAATTGGTGCAGTCTGTTTATCCATCCGATGCATACAATAATAAATTTTTATTGAAATTAACTTTAAAGATTTTTAGCCTTCAAAAACCACAAACTCACAAAAATCACATCATAATACATTGGGAACTATACCGATCATTCCCACACCCCAAAAGTATGACGTTGAAACCACGAGGAAGGGTAAAATAATCAAATCATATAAAAATAAATAATCCACAAAAATTTATTCATTACATTATCCACCACTAAGAATCTAGTTATTCCTTAGACTAAAGAAAAAGGATGTACCTAAATCAGTGAAAAGCTGGGGATAACTTCTACACATATCAGACTCAACTTCCCAATTAGCCTTATCTACATGTTAATGTTTCTACTAGGCCTGAACAACAAAAATATCTCTAAATACAACCGCTTAACATCCCTGGTGAGAATGGAGAAGGGCTCCTTAACAAAGGATAAACTCTTATCTAACTACATTGAATCCCAAAGAATGACATGAGACTCATTCTGAATATAGCCTTGAAGAATTAAAATATGAAATACTAGATGAATAGCTTATAAATCTAGGGGCAATACTGGCTCATAAGTTATATCCCTAATAGTCTGAAGGATCTCTAATGGTCTAATATACCTGGGTCTATGCTTGCTCCTCTTCCAAAACCTCATCACACCTTTTATGGGAGAAACCCTAAGAAAGACTCAATCACCAATACTAAATATCAAGACATAAAGTCTATGATCCGCATAGTATTCTTCCTACTATTAGCTACTCAAAGTCTATCCGAAATGACATAAAATCTATCCAAGGATTTACAAAGTAGGTCCATACCTTGAGGCCTAACCCCAAAAACCTCAAACGAACAAACTAGAAAGAGATAATGCCTACTATAAAAAGTATCTAAGGGAGCCATATCAATTCTTAAATGGTAGATATTATTTTATACAAACTCTGCCAAAGAGAGATATTGCTCCCACTAACTTCCAAAGTCCATAAAAGAATCTAGAACATATCCTCCCAAACCTGAATAGTCCGCTTCAATTGACCATTGGTCTAGGTTGAAAAACTATACTAAGATCAACTCAAGTACCCAACTTCTCTTGAAATTCTTTCTAAAAGTAAGATGTTTAAACAAAACCTCTATTTGAGATGATGCACACTGCATACCATGACGATAAAGTATCTATAAAGACCCTTCAAGTCATATTCCATAGTTTTGCTTATTTTCGCCATTAGAGATTTTCTATAGCTGCCTCTAGTTATTTATGACTTGCTAGGACTTATATTTTAGTTATCCAGCAATTCATTAGTTTTTTAGAGCCAATTTCCTATTTTGGTACCTTTGCTAGTTCAAACTTACTACCAAGTGAAAACTATCATGCCTCAACTCCTATTGGGGCTGACAAACACCTATGGCTGTGAAGGCCCCAGTGAACCAATCCATGACCTTGTACTCCTCAAGTATGCAACTATAATAACCAAAGGTTTTATCATACATAGATATAATGCATTGATGAGAATAACTATATAGGAAAGCAAAAAATTATATATACAACACTTGACCGTTGGCACCACAACATCTAAGAGACAAGACACTACCATGTTTAACTTTACTTTAGTCTACAAAGCCTTTAAAAGATACATAGACTTAGTAGGGTTCAGGACAAACCCCCACCCTACTCTTGACTACTGCACAATACCAAAATATATAGGACAGACTCGAAAAGCCCTGAATCAACCTGGAGCTCACCAATAGTCACTGAATATCCCGTGCTCCTACTAGTGAGGTGTATTAGCTGAAGCACCTATGCCTGCAGCATGAAATATAGGTCCCCTATATGGGACGCCATTTTGAAAATATCTACTAAATACTTAAGGCTAAAGGTAACAACACATGATACAAGAGCTCAATAGAAATTAGATGCAAGTGTGTATGTAGTACTAGTAGACCACCTTTATATATACCTGTGGGGACTACATACATTACATTGTTTTCTTCATTTTTACCTTTATTACTTCATAATCTTTGTAAGTCATATAATACAAATGACCAGCTGATCAGTGGTAAATAGATAAATCAAGATCGGCCCATACTAGGATTACGCCCCTGAGCTGCCACCCATATATGAAAATGGGATCGACCCATGTTAGGATTATCCACTTGAGCTGCCACCCATATATAAAGGTATCGATATTGCCCCATTCTAGGCTTATGCTCCTAAGCTATCACTCATTTTATAGATTTATGCTAGTTTATTTAGCCTTTGAGATTGTTACTTTAGTAGTCGTAACATTATGGTACCTTAAAATAATATTCTACCAATAAGAGACATGTAAATGGGCACTTAATGCAACAACAATGAGGTAGGGAGCTGTTGGCACACAAATGAAGTGTTAGGAGCAGAAAATAATACATGGATCTTATTTTAGTAAATGGAGAAATCCTAAAATTTTCTAGTGAAAATAGATGTGCAGGCTTAATAATAAGCATTTATTGAGGTTTTTTAACACGTTAGAGTGTGGGAAAAAGGTCATTGGCTACATGGGATATAATATGCTGCTATTATGTATCACTTGTTATAGGATAATCTTGGAAGCTTACTTGATGGAACAAATGCCTAATTTCATGCCAAAGAGTGGAAAATAGAGTATGCATTACATACCTAGTTATATAACTCCGAAACTAACCCAACTTGACTTTCTGCCTTTTAGATTACTTATCTATAATAGAATATATGGTAAATTAATATTAGCAACCAGTCAAAACATTTGGGCTATTTAACTTCACCAAAATAGTGGCCGGGCAATAAACCCTTAATTTATTAATCAAGGATGTTTTCTGAACCCTTTTCTCTGCCAATTACATATACATACCATACATATTCTTATAAGATTCCCCAACATAACTTTGGGTTCATTACACCCTCCAAACAATACACAAAATAAAATGGGAAGTAGATGTATACAATCATTAGATCGGTGGTGTACCACCACACCCTTCTTTTATATTTCAATACAAACTAATTAAACCATACCCAAATTCATATATAAGGAGAGAAAAATAGGGCAGTCACCTTACCTCAATTCTATGACTTATCCTTTAAATTTAAACTGCACAAGAACTTCAATTTTCACTTTCCTTCTCACTTTAAACCAAAGAAGAAAAGGGATATTTAGTAACAAAGAAAAAGTAAGCAAGTAGCTTATTCTATATTCTTCCATGAATTAATAATTATTCACTTATAGCATGTTTTCCTAATCTTCCATGAGATAATTAAGTTAAACCATAAGTGTTTTCACTTACCTTGGCTTGCAAAGTCTGGGGTTTCTTCAAAAGCCCTAGAAAGGAAAATAGGGCTGCTCCTTGTTTTTTTAGAGAGAGTGGAGAGAATTTGTGAAAATATAATATTTTTTGTGACTTAGAAATAAATGAAAATGACCAGAAACTTGGCCTTAGCCTAGAATGGGCCGATCTAAAAGTTCATATATGGGTGGCTGCTCAGGGGCGTAAGCCTAGCATGGGTGATCCTAATTTATCTATTTACCACTGATCAGTTGGTCATTTGCATTATATGGCTTACAAAGATTATGAATTAAGAAAGGTAAAAATGAAGAAAATAATGTAATGTATGTAGTCCCACAATTATATATAAAGGTGGTTTACTAGTACTACTTATACACCTATATATGATTTCTATTGAGCTCTTGTATCTGTGTTATTACCTTTAACCTTACTATTCAGTACATATTTTTATGCTATGTGTACCTCACGGGGGGCCAGTATTTCATGAGGCAGGAACAGGTGCTTCAGCTAATACACCTCGCTAATAGGAGCACAAGCTATTTAGTGATTATTGGTGAGCTCCAAGTTGATTTGTGGCATTCCAAGTCTGTCCCATATAATTTTTTGCTTGCCTAAATAGTTATTCTCATCAATGTATTATATCCATTTATGGTAAAACCATTGGTTATTATAGTTACATGCATGAGGATTACAAGGTCATGGATTGGTTCTCTCGGGCCTTCACGATATGGGTGTCTGTCCATCCTAATAGGAATTGAGGCGTGACAAAAGCTTCATCCAAATGGCCTTGTTTTCCAATTATACCTATTCCAGCAACTCTAAATAATCATTTTTTGGTTATTTGGACTCTTGGTTAAGGTCCTAAGGCACCCACGCTTATCTCAACCTATTGGTCAAAAAGTTAATAAAATGAATTATGGGTGTGGGACCCACTTTTAGTTGAAACAAAATTTGATGGAAATTTCAACTATGCCATTGAGTCAAGAATGTTAATTTTGTTATGGTAGCATAGTCCGTTTGCATATACAGGATTTTGAATGAATTCTAAGAAGATGACAAAGACTTGAGAAATTCAAAGTCTCAGTTGCTACTAGGGAACTCGTGAATATAAATTTTAGGGGTTATGATCGCGATACACTTGGTAGGAAACTCCCTTGGTAGACTAGCAGATGCCACATTTATGAGAGTCGGGTTGTGATTATGATACCAAAACACCTAGAAAAGGTATAAACAAACCCTTTTCAGCTCGTTTTTCTGATCCTACATCAATTATCAAGAGAAAAAAACACTAAATGAAGGGAAAATCTTACGATTAGCTCTTGTGGGGGATTTGAGAGATTGGATAACAATTATTTAATGAGTTTTCCTTAAAATTTGAGGTAAAATTTCTTCTCTTTCATGGTGTATTTTCTCACTTATTATTTAAAATATAAAACTTGGTGACTTAATTTTAGTATCAATGTAGCTATGATTTCACCCATTCTTTAGGGTAATTACTCCTTGAGCATAAGAGAATGTTGAGTTAGCTTCAAAAATATGATTTCTGTAAAATGGGACATATAGGATGTTTTAGTATTTTTGAACCCAAAGGACAATAGTGTGATATATGTATTATAATTCTTATATTAATGATTAGAATATGACTTTTATAGCATGAAATCTACAGAAGCTTCTTAAAATGGAAAGTAGATGATTTAGCGGATTCTTTAAGCTTTCTACGACGTTCGGGTAGGATAGGTTTTCCCTCTTCTTAGATTAAACTAGTTCATAGTATGTTTATGATATTGTGTCATATTTGGGATGGATTTTAGGTGTTGGTGAAAACATTTAAAATGCCTAGGTTAGTTGGATCGTTAGGCTATTTAAAAATTGTATATCAGGCATGTCTTTCTTAGTTGCTTGTGTTTTAGGTAAACCTCGATCTTAGGGGTGATTATCCCTTGTTTGACATCTAAAAGTGTATTTAGATACTTTATCTTAGTTTGGGATAGAAATTGACTTAAAATGTACTTTGGACATTTAAAAGTGGTCTCCTTAAATCACCTTAGGCTAACATTTGTCTTAGCTATTAAAATCCTTTTATACACTTGTTATATGCCTTTAAAATATTTATTGAGGTGATATTGAGAAACTTTGGCAATTACTGGTATGATGGGTTGGCATTGAGAGTCCGTGCTTATTGATTATACTAGTGATCATGCTTATGGAATATGTTAGTGATTATGCTTTCTATTATGCTAGTGATTATGATATGGATTAAGCTAGTGATTATCCAATGGATTATGATGTTGTATATGCTAGTGATTATGCTAATAATTATGTTAGAGGGTATGCTATTGATTATACTAGTGATCATACTTCTAGATTATGTTAGAGATTATACTATTGATTATGCTATTTATTATGCTAACAATTATGCTATGAATCATAATAGTGGTTATGCTATTGGTAATGCTAGTTATTATGCTAATGATTATGTTAGAATTTATTCTATTGATCATGGTGGTGGTTATGGTATTGATTATGCTAGTGAATATGATATTTATTATGATAATGATGATATAATTACCGATTCAAGATTTATATTGATGATGTATATACCCGGTTCAATTTTGAGAAATGATTATGAAATTGCTGATATATATTATATATATACATACCCGATTTGAGTCTGAAGGATGATTTGTTATTGATTACATGATTATCAGTTCAAGTTTAGCTATTACTTATGATATTGATTATATAATTCTGGCTCAAGTATGGTAAGAAAGTATGATATATCGATTGTATGGATATTGCTTCAAGTTTGGGAATGGGAAATGGTTAGAGCTTAGTATGACATGGATGAATTCTAGTTGAATCTTGGTAAAATGAAAATGATGGTGGTTCGATTTATGCACTACTTGATTTTACCCTCCAGGCTTATAAGGGCCTGCCATGGGTTATTTACTTTTTCGCACTTATTAGCTTATGGGGGCCAGTTATGTAGTTAGAATTGCATGTGTTTGATTCCATATGACATGTTATTATTTCAGTTATTTACTTATTCATATACAATAATGTTGGAGTTATTTCAGGTTTGCTTTCTTACCTTGACTTAGTTATATTATCTTTCTTTTTATCATATATGTTTCATTACTTAGCTTAGTCGGCCGATGATGCCTACTGAGTACCCCTGGTTTTGGTACTCATACTATACTTTTGCACCTTTTTGGCGTAGATCCAAGTACTAGTTATCATCACTGATTCATCGATTATGCTATGTTGCATTTTTGAGATAGGGCGAGCTCTTGGAGTTTGAGTTTTCCATTTCCTTCTATCTTATTATGTCTAGTCTTTCATTTCGAGAAATATTATATTGACTATTTTAGAACTTGAGTTATGTTTATAGTAGCTCTTGTACCGGATCTACCAAGTTGTGGGATTTTTTTCTATGTTATGCCTACCTTTTGACTTCTTTTATTGCCTTACTTATTTATAAGTTGCAATTGTCTATTTTTGTCCCATTTTGGGCATTTTAACCAAGTTAACCCATTGCTTTCAGCTTTAAGTTTTGATTTGGTTTACCTACCAGTGGGATAAAGTATATGCCATCTTGACTCATAAATTGTGATAAATTTGTATTAGAGCCAGGTTTCACTGATATTATTGGTATAAGAGGAAATATATAGTAGTGACCTAAGAATTGGAATGATGACATCTTTTTCTTATCTTCGAGAGGCTATGAGATATTCTTAGAAGTTCTTCACTTCTTTCACTTATTTTGTACTAAGAGTCTGAGTTTATTTATAAAACATTCCTTTGATTTCACTCTTTTGTATATGGCTAGGACATGTGCTACCTAAGTCTTATATACAATCTACCAAAAAAACCATTCTCCTAAAACCCTTAAAGTTCACTGTCTGGCCGTCATGGACTCTACTTTCTTTGGTGAGATTAAACCACAAAAAGAAAAGTTTCCAACACATGCAGATCCAGTGAATAATCCTACTATTGTTTCTAATATAAGTTATGCTGGGAAGTTAAAACCCAAAGTAGCTTTGAATAATAATTCTAAGGTGCCTTCAAAGCCGGTTATTATGTTACAAGGTGAACCTAGCATCACATGGAAGTCATCGGAGGTGCAAAATTTAATTGTACAAGAGAACTTAAAATATGGTATTATGGGTAAATTCTCGTATGGTAAACCCGATTTTTCTAAACTTAGAAGAGTGATTCCAGATCAATGTGGTATAAAAAAAGATTGTAATATTGGAGTATTGGATACTAGGCATATTTTAATTAGATTAGAAATTCTTGAAGACCATGTTACTCTTTTATCAATAGATGCATACTATCTTAAGGCCAAAGAAAAATATTGGAAGATGAGAACCTTAAAGTGGGATTCTTGGTTTGAACCTGATATAGAAACCTCAATTGGAATAGCATAGATTTCAATGCCTGATCTTCCTCCCAATTTTTTTGCAAAAGAGGCTATTTCTCTATTGCTTCAGCTATAGGGAAATCTTTAATAGTAGACATGGCAACTAGGAATTAAACAAGTCATAATTGTGCTAAAGTAAAGGTAGAGGTTGATTTAGTAGCTAAACTACCACAAAGAGTGAGAATTAATAAAGAAAATAATGTGACAAGTGCAATTAAATCAAAGTGGATATCAATTCAGTATGACTATACGCCCAAATATTGTAAAGAGTGTTGCTTGCAAGGTCAAGACAAAAATATTTATTGGAACATGTACCCTCAATTATATGAATCTACAAAAGAAGAAAAGGAGTCACAAGAGGATAAAAACATTCATGAGATAGTAGACAGCAAGGGAGAACAAAAATCAGAGCAACGATATTGTAAGAATAGAGAGAGACTGAATAACAAGAAATAATGGTTTACCAGGAGGAATAAATACAAAAGAAATAAATATGTTCATATTGTTTGTAAGTTTGAGGAAAATAATAAACAGGAGGTCCAAGTTTCCAATGCATTTGCAGCACTACAAAATAATGGGGCTAAAGAAGATGTTGAATCACAACAGAAGAAGGGCATACAAAAAGATACCCAAAAGAAAGAAAAAACCAAAGATTGGGTAAATAGTGCATTTGGTAGAGATAAGGGGAAAAAAACTCAAAAAGAAGCCAAGGATAAACGTAAACAAACAACAAAAAAACTTAATAAGGAACAAAAACAACAAAAAAATACAGATAAAAAAGAAGGAGATCAGAAAACAGAATCAACAGACTTAGCATTGGTAAAGAATAATAATAATAATGTTGCAAATAAGGTTCTGGAAGAAATTTTACCATTGTCAATTCAAGCAGATTAGCAGATGGAACTTGCTAACAAGAATAAGAAAGAATTGGATGATGAAGATTTGGAGGAAAACATTGATAAAGTAGCTATTGAAGGAGGATTATCTTCTAAACAAAGAGATACAATCATAGTATCACAAGGGAGGAAATATAAAAGAATAAGAATGCAGCTGCTACTACGATGCAGACAAGGAGCCACTCTAAACATAAATCAGGATGAAGGCTTTGATCTAGAATATTTGATCAGTAAATACAAAAAAGGGTTTTAAAAGATTGATTACTTTGCAGAAAATATAGCACTTCAATTTTATTGGACTCTTGGAACCTTTTCAAGATTTTAGTAACATAGAGGAGTATAAAATCAGATTAGGCATGCAACATTCAGTGGCTAATTCATCTAAAAAAAATTTGGGAATTTTTTTATCAGTGTACTATTGTAAAAGATGAATCGAAACAACTAATATTAAAGTTGTACAATCAAGAAGTAGTGATAGGAGTGTTGGTAGCATTAGAATATGCTAAGTGTACTAAAGAAGAAAGATTGACTCTATGGGAATCTTTACTTGATATTTTCTAGACAATGAGGGGGCCATAGATTATATAAGGGGATTTCACTGTTGTAACCTGCAAGGAAGAAAAATTGAGGGGGTTTACCAGTTACACTGGTAGACAAAGCTGATTTCAATCATTGTACAAGTTTGTGTGATTTAGAAAATCTGAGATTCAAAGGTAGTAAGTTCACATAGTGGAATGGGAGAATGGATGAAGACTGCATATTTGAAAGGCTGGACAGGGTATTATGGAATTACATACTACAAAACTTGTTTCATGTACTGAAAGTGGAACATTTGACTAGGAGTGGGTTGGATCATACTTCTTTATTCTAGCAGTTTACTAACCCTCGGGACAAAATCATCAAATCATTTAGGTTTTTGAATTTTTTGTTGGAGGAAACTTGTTTGGAGGTCATTAAGAAAAATTGGAACACTGATATGCAAGGTAACCCTTTATTGTGCTTCATCATCAGTTGAAAAAAACCAAACATGCATTTACTCAATGGAGTAGAGAGAAATTTGCAAATATTTTTTAGGAGATTACAACTCTTGAAGATATTATTAAGGCGATGGAGATACAATTTGAATAGAATCTTTTAGGAGAAAATAGAGCCAAATTATTTAAAGCTCAGGCAGAACTAAAAATACAGCTAAAAAGAGAAGAATACTTCTGGAAACAAAAAATAGGGTTTGAATATTTTAAGGACGGAGAGAGGAACACAAAAATTTTTAATATTGTAGTCAGAGAAAGAAAAAAACAGATTGAAGGTTAGAAAAATTCAAAATGAAGAGGGAATTTGGGTGGAGAACTAGAATGACATTTTAGAAACTGTAGTCAATTTTTTCCAGAAACAATTTATTAAAGAGAAGAAATGTAAAGATTTTTCTATTCTTGAACAAATTTCAAAATTGATTGATTCTTAGCAAAATGAGGAGTTCATTAAATTTCCAACTATGCAAGAAGTGAGAGATGCAGTTATGGGATTAAACAAAAATAGTACTAGAGGTCCATATGGTATGACTGGGCTTTTTACCAATATGATTTAGACATAGTTGGACAAGACATATATGAAATGGTAAATTCTTTTTTCTGTGGACATTAACCGCCCATGTTTATTACCCATACAAATCTGGCGATGTTGCCTGAGAAGTTAGTTCTTAATACATTTTATGACTTTAGATCAATATCCCTAAGTAATTTTGTCAACAAGATCTTTTAAATAATAATTCATTATAGAATTAAGGAGATACTTCCAGAGATTATTTAAGAGGAACAAGCTGGATTTGTGCAAGGAAGGAGCATAATTGGAAATATTCTGGTGGTTTAAGAAATAGTGGCAAAAATAAGAAAAACAGGTAAACCTCCTAAAAATTTTTTGAAGTTGGATATGATGAAAGCATATGATCGGGTAGAGTGTATTTTTTAACAAAAGTTATGAGAAGGATGGGATTTAGGAAAGTGATTATTGATTTTATGTATAAGCTACTGAGCAATAACTGGTATTCAATCTTTTTGAATGGTCAACCAAAAGGTTTTTTTTAGATTATCAAGAGGATTAAAACAAGGAGATCCTTTATATCTAACATTGTTTATTATTGTTGCTGAGGTAACATCCAGGTCCATAAAAGGACTATTGCTGAAGAAGGAGTTTGAAACTTTTGGAATGCCTAGGGGAAGTCCAAAAATAAATCATCTAGATTTTGCTAATGATATGATTATTCTATGCATGAAAGAGGTGAACTCTTTAAAGATTTTGACTGAGACTCTAGAGAAGTATGAGAGTACATCTGGCTAGAGAATCAATAAAGACAAAAGAGCAATTTACATACATAAAGGTTTGTCTTATGGTGTGGTGTCCATGCGAGAAGTGGTGACAGGTATTTTAAGGAAAGATTTTCATTTTACATAATTGGGATGCCCTATTTTTCATATGAGAAAGAAGAAATATTTCTATCAATGCTTAATCAACAGAATCAGTGGTAAGTTGCAGAGTTGGAAAGGTAAACTTCTTTCATATAAAGGAATGGCTATTCTTATTAAACATGTGCTTCAAAGTATTCTAGTTCACTATATGTCAGTGATGAACCCTCTAAAGAATGTTCTTAATAATATTCATAAAATGCTTTATTAATTTTTTTGGAGCAGTTACATAGGAGGTAAGATCAAGCATTAGGTAAGCTGGTAGAAGATATGCCTACCAGAAGAAAAAGGAGATTTGGGGTTTAGGTTATTTAAGGATGTTTCTATGGACTTGTTTTGCAAGTTGTGGTGGAATTTAAGAACCAAAAAGTCCATATGGACTGAGTATATTCATAATAAATATTGCAAGAAGGAGGATCCTAATATGAATTTGTGGAAGAGGGGATCAGGAGTCTCAGAAGTATGGAAGAAAATGTTGCAGGCTAGGGTTATGATAGAGCATCAAATTTTGTGGAAAATCAGGAAAGGCAACTCTAGCATTTCGTGGGACAACTGGACATCTCTTGGTAGTTTGTATAATGTTATAGAAATAAATTGTGAATGGGACGAGATATATAAGAATGTAAGAGATTTGGCCTATCAGGGAAGCTAGAATGTTAATCTATTGAAACAATTGATAACAACAGATATTGCTAATTATGTGTTGCTCAAAATACAGGTTCCTGAGTTGAATATGAAAGAAGATAAACTCATTTGGATGTTAGAACCTACTGGTAAATGCACTGTGAAGTCAGTATGGAAGTATATAAGGCAAAAGAATAAAAGAAGCAATATTTTTAAGGAGATTTGGATAAGAGCTTTACCTTTTAAATTCTAATTCTTAATGTGGAGAATTTGGAAAGGGAAAATACAAGTGGAGGATGCTATTAGAATATGGGGATGGAAGGACCTACTAAATGTTGGTGTTGTACTAATTCGGATCAAGAAAATATTTCACTTGTGTTTGTTAGGGCCCCCAGTGCTAACAAGACATGGTCTTATTTATCTTCTTTTGTAGGTATAAATATAAAAGGTTTAAGATTTAGAGAAACAATTATGGCATGATGGAATTAAGATGTAAGACACAGGGATAGAATTTATTATCTAGTCATTCCTAGCATTATTATTTACGAACTATGGAAGAGATGGAACAAAAGCAAGCATGACGGCAAGTAGGTTACTGAGCTAAGTGTACAAAATAAAAACATCGGGAACATAAGAATGTTGCTTAAGGTAAGCAATCCATATCAAAAGTTCCCTTATACATGGCTAGATATATTAAAAGAATTAGAAAGACACAAGATAAGTGTGAAGGTAACAAAAGTAAATTGGGAATTTCCTTAACAGGGATGGGTTAAGTACAATACCGATGGAGCCTCTAGCGGAAATTCGAGAATAAGTTTCTATGCTTTTTGTTTGAGATATGAGGTAGGAAACTTAATATATGCAAAAGGTGTTTTTATAGATGATACTACGGGAAGGAATTCATTACAATTAGGAGAAAATAAGCAAAGCAATAATCCAGATAGACTCTTTAAATATATTGAAGATTCTAAACAAAGAGTAGGAATGTCAATGGGGTATAGCAGACACTGTGGCACAAATATGGAGTTTATTACAACACACAATAGTGCAATATCAATATATTTTAAGTGAAGGGAATAGATTAGCTGACGACATTAAAAATCATGCTTATAAGATAAGATAATTCACATTCACAAACTTCCAACACTTACAATAAGTAGGGAAAAAGATCCTCAATAGTGATAAATCACAAGTACCATACTTAAGATTGTCACCAAATAAGAGGTGAGAGGATGAAGAGGCTAATGCTTAAATATTTCATAATAAGATATGTACAAGCCATGCAAGGCGACAAAAACAAAGTAATGTTACTTAGCCTAATCAAAAGTAGCCTACATATTGGACTCGCACCAAAAAAGAAGGGTCTCTATGACATATTGGAGTTGCATAACCTAGATAATAGTTACTTTTTGAACACTAGTAGGCCCAAGCTTCCCAGTATCTTCTTCTCCACTACATCTATAATTTTGGAGGAGTTTAGCATAGGCAGGAGGAGCAAAATTTTAGCTCAAAGGGTTAAGTACTTACTCAGAATGGGCAATCAGATCCAAGTTACCAGACTATTCAACAACGTACAAAAAGGTGATTTTCATACCATCCATAAGAGAAATCAGCTAAAGAAATCCAAAGAACAATAGAATCAATGGAAGAAGAAGAAAAAAATAAAAAATCAAAGTTGGAGCTACTACTTACTTCTGCAAGCTGATAAAGATATATTTCTGCAGCTGTCGGGGCACGATATTAATAACTCAGAGATGGTAAAGGAAAAACTAGTGGCTGAACATGGCAGATACCAACATCAGAGGGCAGATAGAGTGAAAGAGAAAAAGGGAAATAAATTAGGAAACCCTAATCATTGGCTATATGTAATATTTTTGAATTGGGTTGGGCCGAGTTGGTTTATTTTGTTTCAAATTATATTTAAATTGGGCTGACCCAATATGTAAAGACTATGTGTTTCTTTAAGTATTAATAACAAAATCTAAAAATTAAACCAAAAAAGGACACGTGCTACCACTACATGAGATGAGGTTCCTATGACCGAGCCTAAGGATCTTGTCGTTGTTCGTGGATGAACCAAAGGCCATGGAAAACCTTGACATATGTCCCCAAATAGGGGTCAAGATAGGGACCTTTCACTAGATTGTATTCTATCTCTTAAGCGAGAGGTTCTTCTGCCCTAACCATCAGTGGGCTAGGGACCAACCCTATATCCATCGGGGCTTATTTCTTCTTTAGTGCTTAGAGGTGCTTTGATTTAGCTTTTGGGATTTTTTGGTGGTGCACCATCTGATGGTTCATAATCTACGGATTAGAGTGGTACAGAGGTAGGGGCGCAACCTGTAGCTATGACTCCTAGGGTTAAGGTCGCTCGTTCTTTGGTTGTTGCTCATCCGGTAGTTTCTTATCCCGTGGTTGCCCAGCCTGCTATTTCTATTGAGGATCATAATATGTTAGGTAGATTCTTGATATTTCCTCCACCTAGGTTTTCTGGTGCACCAAGTGAGTATGAATATGTGTTTCTGATTGCTTGTAAGGATAGGCATAATAATTTTTGCCTAATTGAAACTTATGGTGTAGATTACACTACTTTTTAGCTGTATTGAAAGCTTGACATTGGTGGAGAGTTCATCTTGATTCCAAGCCATTTAGATCTTATTCTTTGACATTGGCTCAGTTCTTCAAGATTTTCTTAGAGAAGTACATGCCTCACAAACTTAGGAATCATCTTAAAAATTAGTTCTCTAGATTGGAGAAGGGCTCTATGACGGTCGTATAGTATGATGCTTAATTTCATGAGTTGGAAAGGTATGCTACTTTTATTCTGGATACTAGTATAAGAAGGTTCATTGTTTTGTTTGTAGATTCAGACTTCCTCTTCACATGTATACTCTGAGTTTGGTTGCTACATGTAGGTGTTTTGCTGACGTTTCTGATCATGCTCAGGTGATGGAGGAGATACATTGTGAGGCCCAAGTGGTCTGTGATAATAGTCCTTAATATCAGGGTAGTTTTAGTAGGAGTCATACTAGTTCCCAATTTAGAACTAGTGGTTCTCGGGGTAGGTACCCTCCACATCAATCGTATTAGCCTCAGAGTTAGCCTTGTAGACCCATTTAGGAAGAGCTCTAGATTACTTAAAGATGTCAGTCTAGTGTCACTGACTTCCCAAGTCAAGGTAGCGGTTAGTATTCGAGGGGTTTGTCTTTTGGTTATTCTAGCCATGGTGGTTTTTCCAAGTCAACTAAATCTTCTGGTTCTAGTTCAGCTCATGGGATATGTTATATTTTTGTGGGTCCTGGTCATTATTCACAAGAGTGCCCTAGTAATGGGGCGATTGTTGCTTCATCTCAGAGTATTCCCGTATTAGAGTAGTTTATCCCTCAGTAATAGGTGGTTCACATGGTCATAGGGTTGGTCCCTAATGTGCTCGAGGTGGTACTCAGGTGGTTAGGACATGATATCTATCAGGAGCCCAGTTAGGTAGTGGGCGTGGTCAGTTGTATGTAGTACCTGCTAGGGCCGATGTTAAGTCTTCGGATGTTGTTATAAAAAGTATGATTTTGGTGTGTGGTCATGCCTAAGATACAACATCACTCTAAAGATTATGAGGTCTCTACCAAATATAGTAACCCAACAAAGGTTGGGGTCAAATCCCAAGGGAATACGTGGAACTGCAGCTTTCAGCTACTGTAATAAATGGGTAAAACTTGAAAAGTAAATGGGGGGATTGGAGTATCAATATCGAACAAGTAGCCAATATCAACTTCAGTTGTAATCAATCGTAGGTGAACACTACGATTGTTTTCCCTCAGGCTTCTCAACTCCATAGGTTGATCGTATTTTATTGAACTAACTAGATGCCTTCCATGCAACATCTGATAAGTATGTACCACTAAACATTTTTGGACTAGCTAATAGATTTAACCCTTTACATTTTGAGTCTCATGATGTCGCCTTACTTACCCAAATCTTGATCCTAGTTAACTATTTCCTTTTGAGTCTGGTTATTAGATGATAGCTAACCATCTTACTTCGATAATACCTAGTAGCGTGGATCTACAGTTAAATATTAAATTACTATTGTAATTATCTTTTTCTAGTCACTACTCATCTTTCGGAGCAAGTAGCAATAATCTAGGAGGGATCCTAACATTTGCAACCATTAAGATAACTATAAAAGTTAAGATAATACAATGCATGCATGGGTATCACTTCAGAAGAACAATAGAACTTCCCCTACTTCATGAATCCGCCAGGGTTTCCACAACCCTAGCTAAGGGATTTTAGCCGTTCATGCTTGTGAAAGACTTAACAATATTCATGATTGAAAGTATAAAATGTAATCACAATATTCACCACTATAAATTCAAAATTTTAACTGAATTAAGCAACCAAAATCAATATAAGATAATTCAAAAACTAAAGTCGAATCTCAAAATCAAAACATATTTGTAAGTATCAAGAGTGCATAACCTCTACTAAAAAAATACATAAAGATTATTTATAGTACATAAGGAAACCCTAAAATGAAAGCCTGGACAAAAAAGGACAAAAAGGGTCGGTGGTCACTTATGTGTGTCCACATGCGGCCTGGCCTTGGGTGCATGTGGCATATGCAACCTGAGGCTGAGCACATGTAGACACCTACATGTGCTAGAAAAAAGTCTTGCAGCTTCTCCTCTCGAGATTTTGGACTTCTGGTACTTACGCTACCCATATGTCTTCCACATGTGCTATATGCAATCTGCATGTTGACATAGGTAAGTGTGGGAAGTTCTTTACCAACTCTTTCACTCTCTAGATCTTCAATTCCAGCACTTACCCTAGTCTTATACAGAGAACATGTGCTACATGTGGTCTACAAGTTGATATAGGTAAGTGCCAGGCCTTACAATACTTGCAACCAAACTTTAAATCTTCAACTTTCATCACATGCTTTGGTCACCTACATCTAGAAAGTGTCACAAAGACCCAAAAACAATCAAGTAAGTAGCCAAAAACTCCATTTTTCACAAACATAGCATCCAAAACCTAGTTTGCTACAAAACATACCCAAAACTCATCATATCTAACAAAATTACCTAAGAAACTTGCATATTTTTATCGTTTTAAGCATCGAAAGTGCTATATTTCTATAGCACATCAACACCCTCCACTTAGAATATTTGCATATCCTTAGGAAACACAACACAATGAAATAAAACAATATGAAACATGACACTTGGAGAATCTAAGCTATTATCAACACTTTAAGCTCCAACCACAATACCCCCTTTTATCTCAACTTTTCAAAACCAAGTGTGTATAAACATGAAGCACACCAGTGTGACATAATGGTATCTAGTGCTGGCATCACATTAGTAATAAGAAACTATACATATATACAAGTTACACTACCCAAACAAGTAAAAGGCTAGCAATATGACTTATATGCCCTTATAACAAAGAAGTCTCACTCACTCATATAAAATAATGCATGTCAATGCAGGGATGGTCAAGAGACGCACATACTCACTAAATAAGTTCCACTCAATGTGCATAAAATACCATAGGCTTGCCCTTATCTTTACCTTAGTTTTCAGATAGTCAAGTTAGGATCACTATAGGACTTTATTCAGCTTGTAATTTAGGCTTGGGGGTTGGTATGGTACTTATGAATAGATCAAGTGACTAAAAATCCTTGGCACTACACTAACTTTAGGAGTGACTCATTAACCATCTTTCTTTTTATTCCACCCTTAATTCTCCCTTTTTATTTTTTGTTGCACATTCAGGTTGTGTGTGTTCTTTTATTCTTTCTTTTTCACCTTTTCACATTTTCTATTTTTCTTTTTCTTTTTCTTTTCTTTTGCTACCACACCAAGCCCTACTAACTTTTTCTCTTATTTTACCCTTCTACATTCAATTTTACACCACACACCCCTATGATAGCCACCCTCAACTTAGGTGATTTTCTTGAGTTGAGGTAGATAATTTTCAAGGAGGAACCGGCCAAAATAGTAGGTTATTGTAACAAAAATTGGAAGGTGAAAGGTGTAACAAGAAAAATAGACTATAAGGGTCAAAGCAGGGATCAGGGGATACTATTTCACATTAGAAAGGTCATTTAGGCTTAAAGTGGACTAAAATCAAGAACCTGTTATGATTCTTTTCTTACCAACTATCCTATAACCTAGGAAAGACTAATCGAGAAAGTTCTGAATTTAACTCACAAAGAGAACTAAGTACTATCTCACGCACACATAGAGTCTCATCACACGCTACTACCTATTCGATTCATACAATTGTTACAAATGATTATCATGTCCCTAATCCTAATGCCATAAAATGATCCACAATGTTCACACATATATACATTCACATAGTTCTAAGACAAAATTTTGGAGGGTTATCATTTTTATCAAAAATCTTTAAAAAAACATGACAACTACCCTAAATACTTAAAAATATCCTAATTACACAAAAGCACAACACAATACAAAACAAAATACAATACAACAAAAATAAATTCTAGACATGCCGATTCTGCAACTATACCGCAGCCGATAAAAAAAGAAGCACGATAATAAAAAACTGCGGTAGTTGTGGTATACCCCACCTCCAATAAAAAATTATGCACTATCCCTAACACTCTAAGATAATATAAAACAACGGGAATGAAGACATACATGGGATACACTAGGCATTCATGTCATGAACATTCCTAGATAAGGGTATATCTACTGGTGGAGGCTTTGGCAGTGGTGGTGCACTACTAGAAAATACACCCGTTGTTATCTCGACACACCTCTTATGAAGAAATCAAAATATCTGGGTGCTCGTGGAGGTGATATATGAACCACTATTGGTATGAATGATGGAGTGGCTATCATATAGCTCACTGTGACATTGCTACCTCTACTTGGAATATATCCATCTTCTTCCTTGTATGGCCTCGATCCAGTGTCTCTAACTTTACAAATCTGGCTGTAACATGTCTCTTAAAAACATCAAGAGTGCTTGTAAATTAGCAAATAGCTTAGATATGAAGCTCTCTATGCGTCCTCCTTTCTAGCCTCTGCCATCTCAAATCTAGTTCATACCCCTGATTAGATCTTTCTGTATAGAGTAGTCATCTCGGTCTCAACAACCCATAACCAAGCATCAGTGGCCCTCTGACTATCCACTAAGCTCTACAAGAACTCCTAAGATACAGTAATCATACCTACAGAAGCAGTTGTAGTGGATGGACGACTGTCTCTATAGATACACCAACTGACTCTGAGGCGGAAGCTAGGGCTGATAAAAGTGAATGGTTTCCCTTCTCCCTATGTACTTAAATCCGGGTCCCCTCTCTACTCCCTTAACTCAAGATCAATGCTAACTCCCTATCACCAAGCTCTATGGAAACTAATGGGCCCTTAGTATGGGTTTGAGGTACTGGAATAGGCTCATAAGATCTCCTGGGAAGGGTCGGGCGTGCCGAATCTTTTATACTCTTTGTCTATACAGTGGATGTCACTAGTAATCTCTCATCAACTCTTGATATCTCAAGTAAACTGTTCTCGTCACATAATCTCTGAATAAGGCATAAGAATGGCAAATTCGTCACCTTCCCAAAAGCTCTATCATGTTTCTCATATCGGAGGATGGATGCAAAGTCAATAGAATACCCGACCATTATACTAACAATCAGTGTGGCTCTCTCCCAAGTTAATAGACTATTTGAAGAAGTAGGGAATAGTCTATATCAAATGAGAAACCATAAAAACTTGGCATGAAAAATCAATGAACCTTTCTTTATCATACTATGTCCCTCGAGCCATGGGGTCTCATCACCCAAAAGTGAAAAATAGCTGGCTATCCACCTAGCCATCTCAACTCTCTCTTGTCTATGTTAAGCCTCCCTCATAATGTGTCTATCATGTGCGATTCAAAATTTTTAGTCATACTATGTTGTAGATGCAAGAGTGATATATCTAGATGAAAAATAACAAGGTGGATAGTCTTTGCTGAAAGATAAACCCTAATACCTCTTACAAGGGTCTGCTCAAATTATGGCTACTCTGTATATCTCATCATGCTTGGAGATTGGTACATCAAAAGAAATATTATGGCATGATATGATGTATAAAACTCTCATACCAAAGTTAGGAATTAAGAATTAAGTGGTCTCGTCATCCACTCCAACTGATAATAGGCGGCCCACAACTATGGTACTCTGCTCAACTTAGATAGATCAATCCCACACTCCTAAAATATAGGCCTGTTGCTCCTTTCGGCCTCTGAGATATGACTGCCTATATCATATATCTTTTATATTCCCTTTATACACCACCTCAGATTATCCTTCTCACTAGGTATCTCCAAGGAATATATAGGGGTGTAGAAACTATATCCCTACTGTGCTGATGCCTTATGGAAAGCGTGATATAACCCTACTTAGAATAGGGTACACCCGATGGATTTGTATGAGTTGTGGTACCCTCCGTAGACTAGGGTACTACTGATGAATCCTCCTGTTTTGCATCCTAAAATGAATCTTGGGAACCCTCCTCAGACTGGCGATCATGAGATACACCTTGTAAAGTTGGCTCAGAATGTGCCTCATTCTCATCATCATCATCACTTGATGAAGGAGAATGTGGAGGTGATTTCTATGTTAACTTCATCCTCGATCGGGATAGAACTACTTGCGAAGCTTGGACAACCTCAGCAGCCTCAGTACAAGACCTTGGTCAAGTAAAGGATGGCCTTCTGCCCCACTGTGAGTGCCCATATAGCGGTTGTCCCATAGTTCCAAAAATAATAGACTCAGCTACCTGGTGCATCTATCCTCTAGTCACTTCACGTGTCACACCACCTACATCCTCTCTAATTCATGTAGTCAAGAACTCCTCTACTAAATTACTAGGCTTGGGGGACTCATCGTGTCTCCTCGAGGTATCATCCTTCTTCTTCTTAGCAGCTTTTGGTGCCATGTGTACCTGAAAATTAGTCATTAATTTCCAACAAAAATTAGGGATTGCAAAAGTTGAAAAAACACTAAGAATTTAAAGAGTTCAAATTTTTCCTCCATTTTCACATCCCTATAACTTATTTAAAGTCCCAACAATTCCAATGTGCACACATATGTCAAGAATCATGATTTTCATTGCAAACTAATAGGTCCAACCTTTGGTTTTCCTTTACTTGTTCAAGTTCACTTCCATGTAGGGTCTAACCTTAGAATATAATTCAAAACAAAGCCCTACATCAAGATTTTTAGTCTACTTCATGACTCCTACATACAAGCATGATAATTTCTATATATTTTGCATGGAAATACACATATCAACTTTTTTGCTCGGTAATTAAATCAATACATAACCATTAGAAGCCAAGAAAGTTACCTATTTTATGATAATCTAGAACTTAACAATGAAAAAATGCAGCCAAACCCAAATGTGAACTTGTTTTTAGTGTGTTGGGACAAGTTAGTATCCTAATTAAGTTTCAATTTAGCCTTTTTCTATGTGTGGGATTAGTTTAATCATTGAGAGGGAAGTTTGAATTTAAAGAGAGCAGTGAGATTTTGAAGATTAGAATGGGTTAGAATGATGCAAAACATATTTAAGTAGTGAGGTGGGCCAAATCAGGTCTTAAATAAGCATTGGTGAGCCCTAAATTTAAAATCTGGGCCCATAATTCCATCACTTTTGGCATCCACGTGCGGCTGCCGTATGTGGCCAACCATTGGGCTCATGTGCAGGGCGCATGTGGGCCTAAATTTTTGACCTGCTTCCTGTATTCTAGACTTGGCATTTTGATGTTTTTCCAGCTACTTATGGTCCAATAACATGAATTTACTGTTTGAAAAGTATGATTATGTGCCAAATTCCACAACTTTCCATTCTTATCCTTAAAATTTCATCTTTTCGATTATCTCTTACATTACCTGGACCGAGTGGGACTTGTGACCTTGATGAGTTGGTAACCAAGTCCCCTTACCTGGAAATTTATGAATACAAAAAACGTACCGCATTTCAGGTAATCCCATAAGCTATAAACCTACAAACAAAAGAAAAACAAAAATGAAAACTAAAATAGTGGGTTGCCTCCGACCCAGGGCTTGATTTAACATTGCGGCAGGATGTAGCTATGTTGATTACTCAGACTTCACCAAGAAGACCATGGGTTGCTCCCATGCAGCACTTGATTTAACATCACGGCATGATGTAGATACCTTGACTACTTAGAATTCATAAAGATACCCATAAGAATACCCTTCTGGGTTATTAATGCAATCAATCATCGACACCACCCTCATATAGCTAGGTTGCTTCATTGATTTTCATATCACAAAGGATGAACAGTATATTATCCTCAAACTAACAATCCCAAATCTGCTCATATAGTGAGGACCTAGACTCAACACTAACAAGAATCCTCCTAGAGTCTGAAATATCAAGTCGCACCATCTAGTTAGCTAAGGACTGAATGTCTCATACCAATGGCCTCTAAGAAGTTGAAATACAATCTAAGCTACCCATACTCACTATCTTTCAGCTCAAGTTGTCTACTACCGTATTCTCTTTACCCAGATGCTACAAGATGAAGATATCATAATCCTTAAGTACTCCATCCATCTGCGCTACCTAGAATTAAGCTCCCTCTAGGTCATGAGATGCTGAAGACTGTGATAGGCTCTAATACAACTTTTGTAACGCCTCAAATCTGGTACCCAAAATGCTATATGGTGCTCATGACCCTGAAGGACCACAAGCTAACCCATGACTGATATTTGTACTTGCATACTGCATGATATACTATATATATGCAAAAACATGAACTAAAATGCCATAAGGTTCAAATCTGTAACATAAATAATAAATCATAACATATGGATGAGGTATGAAATACCTAAAACACTGAAATAACTGTTAGAACACACTAGTCTACAAAGCCTATAACTGACTGAACTGTCTGAATAAGGAGTTGATTGGACATTTCCCCATCTAACTCCAACTAATAAATTAATTAATGAGATGATAAAATAATGATAATGTCCTATAAAGATGAGGACTCACTGCTACCTTGACTGCTAAGAATTGGATGTTACTGATTCTCTAGAGCTGGTGCTTCGGAACCTATGGTATAAAACACCATAGCACAAATGTTTTAGTACTTTGAATATACTGGTAAGCATGTGAGGTAGGCTAAATGCATGGGGTTCATATGCATGAGCATTACTGGCTAACTGACTAATATGAATGTGAGAATACATGAATGAACACATAGTAACTATATTTGAGATCGTGATAACATGAGTTTAGTGATAACTAACATAACTGATAACTGAGTTCTGATAACTAATATAACTGATAACATGAGTGACTGTATCTGACAGTTCTAAATCTAATAGAACTAGATGAGTTCTGTACTATTCTGAGTTGACTGTATCTGACAGTCCTGATTCTGTAACCAAAACTATGGGAAGTATTTATCTAACCGATATGCCCCTAATACACCATTATGGCTGAGTTGGTGTCCAATCTGTAACCCCAAATGAAAGGGTGTCAATACTACGCCACTTGTAAGGATAATCTATGAATAACCCCCATATAATAGGTAACTC
Organism: Capsicum annuum; assembly: GCF_002878395.1. Taxonomy (NCBI): domain Eukaryota; kingdom Viridiplantae; phylum Streptophyta; class Magnoliopsida; order Solanales; family Solanaceae; genus Capsicum; species Capsicum annuum. Next base: position 8,766,281 of record NC_061112.1, on the reverse strand, counting down.
TAGTAAAAACGATAGGAACCCTCATATAACAGGTTAAGCCACCTCATCTACCCTCATATAGTAGGCTATGATGTCTCAACATACGCTGGCTATGTAGTTCTAGAACGCAAGGATTGCTTCTAAGAATTACACCCTCATATAACAGGTAAGTTCCCATCCTTTGGTTCACTCAGTGCTAACTCCTACTCCCATCTAAATAGACACTGAACATGAATTAGTAAATTGAATTAATTGAATTTCATTGACTGACGGAATAGTATTGAGATTACTGAATTACTGAGATTTCCTAAGTCACATGACTGACTGAGTTCTAAAGAATCATGGATTGACTGAGGATATTATGAAACATGTCACTGACGCTAGGCACACAACTATATTTTTTGGGTACAAGTACCCCCAGGACTCGATGGAAGGAAACTGACATGGCATGACATTCTTGAATGCATGAGCGATCATCAATAATCCATAATACAATAATTGGAGATATTTCATAGGCATTTGATTATCATATCTTTGTACGTGAATAAGATAGCATGTATACATAGCATAATTTCATAAGCTAACTCATGAGCGATCCAACAATCAAATTTCAATACATAAGAAAAACATGGAAGTCATTGTGGATCACAATTTAGCTATAGTTCATAATTTCAATCTTCCTAGGAATTTTATCAAACACCTTGCATTTACCCATAGGGCATAGGCTTAATCATCAAATTAACACATTATAAATAACTCAATTTATGGATTTCACTCACTTGCTAATGTAGTTTCATGAAAAACACATAAATATTCCAACTTGGGAATCATATAACGAGATAAACATGGCTACAGTCAACCAACAACATAAATATCATGATTTATAATTTAAAATAGGGTTCTTGAGCTTTATGTATTAAAGGAATCCATAAATCAACACAAAGCATACCTTAGTTCTTGGTTTAGCGAAGATTGATAGAGAGACTTTCTTGAAAGTGAATCCCCAATTGAAACCCTAGCTTGTTCTTGAGAGAAAATTGAGAGAAACTAGTTTATTTTGGGTTCCAAATAGCTGAATCTCGTGTTAAAGGGCTTAAATAGGGATGGAAAATTGACCCTTTTAACCCCAGATGCATATTTTATAATTGGTAAAAATTTCCCGACCTAGACCCCTGGTGTGATGGGGCGCTATCATGCCGTGTCATTAGAATTTGACAATTGAGAAATAGGGGAATGATGCGACGCAGAGCCATCGCGTTGCCACTTCATTTGCGACTGGGAAAATTAGCGCAATGCGCCCCTATCGCATCCCTACTGGAATTTGACAAATGCCATATTCTCTTTTGGTGTGGTGCACCACTGACTTATATGACGTTATTTTACGATAGGAACTTAAAATAGTCATAACTTCTTACCCGGTTATCAAATTTAGGCAAATATTATATCGATTAAAGATTATTAAATTTACCACATGATAAAAAGTGAAAATCTTAAAAAAATTCTCCATGTAATAAAAATCATTTAATTTAAAGATAATACTAGACATTCTTGGGATGAAATTAGTTAGAAAACTTTAGGGTAATACAATATATTCCCCTTAGGAACATTCATCCTTGAATGAAACTGACTGAGATAGGAGAAATGATAAGCTAAAGTACATACTGACCATGAACAACTGAAGCATGACTGATATGTCTAAGATTTATACTGAGCATGCGTATCTGATGCATGATTTCATGACTTAACTGACTCATGAACACATGAATGAGATTTTTGATAACTGAATTTCTCTCTAGGAGAATGCATGTCTAATGCATGAACACACGACTAATATTATGCATGAACATATGACTGAATATGAAATTGTACTTATTACACAGTTCAAAATAAAATCCTGAACATGAGACTAATACCAAGTGGTAACTAAAATCTGGACATTAAAACTGAAAAGCTTAAGGAGAACTATTACCTTGAGCTATTTATGAGTTGGCGAAGACGAGGTAAGGATACTTGATTTGCATATCTGCATCTACTTCCCAAGTAGCTCCCTCAACGAACTGATTTCGCCAGAGAACTTTGACTAGAGAGATTTCTTTATTCCTCAGTCTATGAGTCTGATAGTCTAGAATTTTGACTGGAATCTCTTCATAAGAGAGGTTGTTCTGAACATCTATGCTCTAAATAGGGACTAAAACTGCTGGTTCACCTATGAACTTCTTGAGCAAAGAGACATGGAAGACTGGATGAACTGAGGCTAGATCTGAAGGCAATTCGAGATCATAGACTACTTTGCCAAAACGACTAAGAATTTTGAAGGGATCGACATATCTGGGACTGAGCTTTCCCTTCTTGCCGAACCTCTTCACTCCTTTCATGGGAGAGATCATTAGATATACATAGTCACCAATCTCAAACTTGAGATCTTTTCTACGCATATCTGCATAAGACTTCTGTTAGCTCTGAGTAGCCCGAAGTCTTTCTATGATCAACTAAATTTTTTCTAATGAATCGAATACTAAGTCAGGCCATATGACTGAGGCCTCACTAACCTCAAACCAACCGACTGGAGATCTGCATCTCCTACCATAGAGAGCTTCAGATGGAGCCATCTTTAAACTTGAATGATAGCTATTGTTGTATGAAAACTCAATCAAAGGAAAGTGGTCATCCAAACTACCCTTAAAGTCAATTGCACACGCTCGCAGCATATCTTCTAGAGTCTGAATAGTCCTTTCTACTTGACTATTTGTCTAAGGATGAAAGGTTGTACTGAGATAAAATTGGGTATGAAGACCCTTTTGGAATGCTTTCTAGAAATAAGAGCTAAACTGGGTACCTCTATCTGAGACATAGATAATAGAACACCATAAAATCTGAAAACTCTCTGTGTGGAGTTTGGAATAATCCTTGGTTGAATAAGAGGTATGGACTATAAGGAAATTAGTTGATTTGGTCATCCTATAAATAATGATCCAAACTAAATCATGCTAATGATAAGTTCGAGGCAAACCCATCACAAAGTACATGTTCACTTCTTTCGACTTCCATGTAGGAATACTGAACTCCTACATGGACCCACTAGGCTTCTGATGCTCTATTTTAACCTACTGATATGTAGAGCACTTGCCATAAACTCTACAATATCTCTCTTAATCCCACTCCACTAATAGATTTCCCATAAGTGACGGTACATTTTTGTGGATCTTCGATGAATAGAGTAGCGCACACCATGCACTTTTGCAAGAATTCGCTACCTCAAGTCATCTACACTTGGAACACATAAGCGACCTTGATAATGCAATACATTATCCCCCTCTTGAGAGAAAACCTCAACTTTCTGATCCTTGAATGACTCTTTCAACTTGACTAGACTGGGATCTCTATCTTGCTTTTCTTTTACCTCAAAAACTAGAGATAATTTTGAACTAATCGGAACCCATATATCTCCCTTCTCTGTATCTACTAAGCAAACACCTAGTCTGATAAGCAGATGGAATTCTTGAGCTAACTTCTATTTACTATCCTCAACATGAGCAATACTACCCATAGACAGTCTACTGAGAGCATCTTTCTTGCGCACGAATAAGACTGGTGCGCCCCATGGGGACACACTGGGCCTGATGAATCCCTTATCGAAGACATCCTTCAACTGTTCTTTTAGTTCTTTGAATTCTACTGGTGCCATTCTATATGGAGAAATAGATATAGGCTAAGTATTTGAAAAAAGATCAATAACGAAATCTATTTTCTTTTTGGGAGGAATCCCTGGAAGATCTTCAAGAAAGACATCTAAATATTCACGTATACTGGGACTGACTCACGACTGGGAGTTTCAGAACTAGATTCATTAACTTGAATAATATGATAGACACATCCCTTAGATATCATTTTCCTTGCCCGAAGGTAGGAACCAAGATGACCACTAAAAGCAGATACACTACCCTTCCACTCTAGGATGGGTTTATTCATCAACTAGAACTAGACTCTTCTATTTCTGCAGTCAACTATTGCATAGCCGGAATATAGCCAATCCGTGTTGAGAATGACATCAAAATCAGTCATCTCTACTTCGACTAAGTCTATGACATCAAAATCAGTCATCTCTACTTTGACTAAGTCTGTTAAAGTAACTTTCTAGAATATCATAACTGGGCAGTTCCTGTATACCCGCTGGGCTATGATGGTTTTACCTACTGGGGTAGAGACTGAAAAGGGCTCTGCTAGAATTTTGTGATAGACTCCAAAATCACCTGCTATAAAAGAAGTAACAAAAGACAAGAAAGCTACTGGATCTAGCAAAGAATAAGCATGCAAGTGAAAGATCTGTAATGTACAAGTAACCACATCAGGAGAATTTTTCTGATCTTGCCAGAACTGCAGAGCATAATGTCAATTTGGGCATTGCCCACTTGTAGCACTGGAAGTGGCACCCTACTGATTTTGGTGACTAAACTAAGCTGACAAATAGTTTTGCTGACCCTAAGGACCTAGCTAAGGACATTCTCTAACTTTGTGTTCTGTCTTGCCACACTCGAAACAAATACCACTACCCGCTCTACAAATACCCTGATAGTGCTTACCACAAGTCTGGCAATGCGGATAGGTGCAAGCACTACTAACACTGCCCTGAGAATTAGATCCTTGTGCTTTATCCTTATTACCATCCCTAAACTTAGAAGTTGGAGCACTAGCTAAAGAAAGAGCTAGAATGGATGACTTAGGACGGAACTGAGAATGATTCCCTCCTTCTGACTTGGGTAGAGCAAAGTTGAAACTACCTGTCCTTTCTTTCTTTTTTTGCTTATCCATCATCTTAATATTTTGCTTTTCTATCTATTGAGCATGAGTCATAAGCCTGGACAAACTCATGTTACTATTTAACATCATAGACCTACACTCGTTAACACTATCAATCACCCCAAAAACAAACTTACCCATCTCACTAGGAGTAACCCCCATAATGTTAGTAACCTTTTGAACCTGATTAATGAATTCTTGATGGTCCTCATCTAACGTAGACCTAAGAAAGGATGGAGGATTCATTCGGGTGAAGTCCTAAATCTTGGTTGTAGCTGAATTAACCACTGGGTTGGCCAGAATGACAGCTGGTCTTTTATTCTAAGCAGTAACTAACTAAGCAAGAGTAGTGAATAAAACTCTAAACTCTGCATGAGAAACATGTTCGCCCAAAAGATCTTCGGGCTGAGGGGCTGACTGATTCTTATTTCTTCTTTTAGGAGGCATGTTCTATAGAAAAAAGGGAGAAACGGATTAGACTGAGAGTTAAATTTGAGCTCATGATCACTGGCATGACATGAATACTTAAATAAGGAAAACTATTCCTAAAACATCTCATAGCCTTCTATACATAAATATGGCACGCAACATACCCCTGCACAAGACTCTACTAGATGCGGCTATCAGACTTCCTAGGACTCTATTGAACCTTAGGATCTGATACCAAGTTTGTAATGCCCTGAATTGGGTACCCGAAATGCTATGGTACTCATAACCCCAAAGGACCACAAGCTGACCCATGATTGATATATGTACCTGTATACTACATGATATACTATATAAATGTGGAAACATGAATTGAAAGGCCATAATGTTCAAATCTATAACATAACTGATAATCATAACATATAGATGGGGTATTAAATACCCCAAAAATAGATTTAATTGTCTGAACACACTAGTCTGCAAAGCCTCTAACTGACTGAACTATCTGAATAAGAAGTTGATGGGACATGTACCCAACTAACTCCAACTAATAAATTAATTAATAAGATGGTAAAATAATGATAATGACCTCAAAAGATGAGGTATCATGTAATCGACATGTCACAATCTGAGAAAATTGGGGCCCAACCTATAACCCCAGTTGGATGGTGTCAGTACTGTGCCACGGGTACTAATAATGGTTGTGGGGATCTACTAAACTAATGTCCCAAAGGACCAGTGTGTAAAGCCTAAGATGACAGCTGACCCTTGAGAGAAGTCAAGCCTAAACTGATGGGTGACTCCTCATATCCTACGCTGGCTATGTAGTTCTGGAATATAGGGACTGCTACTAACAACTCTTCCTGATAGATGGGGAAGAAGTCATCCCTGTATTCAATCGATGCTAAGTCCTAATACCAACTGAACTGACTCAGAATACTGAACTAATCAAAGTTTAACTGATTATGATAACCAACTGAACTTATAATGCTTATAACATATCTGAAACTATTCTGAAGATACTGAGACTAAGTAAACAACTAAGTTTTGGGGTGTTCATAACCCCTAGGACTAGATAGCAATAACAATAGAATGATACGGCAACTTTGAGGACATCATTAGTAGTCACTGTTCAAAACCCACCAGTACTGACTGAGTATAAAATAGGATATCAAGCTTGAAATACATTACTAAGTGATTATGGTTCAATGACCTAAACATGGATCATCAAACATGTGAAAATCATAAACTTTTATATGAGAACATCTTAAACATGAGTAAACAATGGGATTTTATAGTTACATTCATAACTTGGGGATTTGTCCTGAATTAATGAACATGATATGGGAATTTCATCAAACATATGAGAAGCATGGGGAGCTCAAATTCATGGCATGAGGAATTCATAAGATTGCATAGAATCACACATGGACTGAGTTGAATTAAAAACACCACGAAATCATGAAACTAAATCTTTCTTGAACATACAAAACTCTATAATAAGAATAAAAATCTATTCTTTAGTTGAAAAAAGGGTTTTTGGGCTCCATGGGTGAAAGGGGACCCATGGATGAACTCCCACATACCTTAATAGATGGTTTCTTGAGGATTTCTTGAACTTAGAAGTTTGAAATTCTTTATATCTTTAACTTTGAAGTTTTTTACGTGATTTGATTTGAAGAAGATGGGCAAATAATGCCCCTTTTTGAGTTATAAATCATATTTCGACGGCTGGGGATGAGGGGAAATGACAAAATTGCTCTTTGGCCCCTTTCCCGTGTAAATAACCCTCGTGGAGTGACCTCTAAAAAGGTGAAATGGACCTCGCATTGAGACTCCCAAAAATGTTAAATGGACCTCGCATCGCAAGCCTATCGTGAGACCTACTATTTGTCACAAAAATAGTCATAATATTTTGCTCGGGTATCAGATAAAGCAAAATTAGTATCATTGGAAAGATAATTCAATTATCTACAACTTTTTAGGTCTTAAGATGCAAAATTCTACTTATATGAAAAGTTATACATGTTCAAAATCGACCCTTATAGAATCAAATAACAAAATTTTGATGAATTAAAGTCTCTTCGCTCAACTTTGTTCTAAGTGATTCTTATGAACATTTTTCACCTCAAAAGTACATCAATAATGAGGACAAAGATTATGAAACTTATATTCACATGGGAATCATGTGGATTATAGCTTATACACATAGGAATGATGGTTTAAACACTAGCCTAAAAATGTGGGGTCTTACAAAAGGGTGCCTAGATGCCTATGGTTCAGAGTTGTGGACATCTACCCAAACTGTTGCTCCAATTGATTGATAGAAATTGCATCAGATTCAACATTTTAGGTCAACCCTTAAATATCGGCCTTAATCTCCTTAAGGCTGGACTCCAGATTTTCTTGACCCTTCACTAGCTTAGCCATTATCTCTTTTATTTTTGGTTCTTTATCTCATTTACCAAGTGAAATGTTCCTATCTCCCTTACCTCTTAGTTGTCCTTTTTTCTCCAGTCACCATCTTACTCTTTAATATAGTCTCTATATCTATCATAGTAGTTTTGACCTTGGTTTCCTTTCCCTTGGGATCAAGAACCCACTGACTAATGATCCAGATAATTTTATTCCTCCTCAAATTTTAAATCATAAACTTTGGAAATTGACCTCTGTCCTGCTACTACATTTACTTTCTTAAAAGTTACAACTGAAAGATGCTTTACCAGTACCACTAGATCATTTCATAGCAATGTAATTTCTTATACTACTGAATCATCAACTATTTTCTGGACGTAGGAGACACCAATAGCATATGTGCCAGATTCCCTTTCAGCCTCCCAAGATTTCCACCATCGGTTAGTGAGTGAGATCTAATCTAACATTTTTGAAGCTATCTCCCAGTTTAGTCTTACAAAAACTCCTCTAGATATGGTGTCTGTCATGGCTCTGGAGCTGATGGTCAAGGCTTGATAGAATATTTCTAATAAGCTCCTGCCTTACGAATGATGATTGGGCAACATACTTAGCTTCTTCTTGAACCTAAACCATTACTCCTAGTACATAGATTCTGACTGTATTTGCCTAAAATTATAGATCTCATACTTAAGCTACAATATCCTAGATGAAGGAAAGAACTGATTCAAGAATTATCTATGCAACTAATTCTATATAGTGATAGATCCTCTTAGAAGTTCCCCTAACCTTAAAGATGTTTATACTATGAGTGAGAAAGGTAACAACATCAATCTAATCACCTCCAAATTCACCCTTGGATATGTATATAAAGTATAAATTCCAGTAAAATTAGCTAGATGCATGTTAGCGTCATCTATAGGAAAGCTCAAAAGCATACCCTTCTTGTCTAAAAGCTGGATCATAGAACTCTATATATTAAATTTAATGCCTAGCGGTAATATAGAAGGAATAATGTAACACCCCATATTTTTGGGTTAGACATTGAACCATCATTCCTACATGGTGTAAGCTCTAATCCCATGATTTATATTTCATTGCATGTGTCATGATCAGTATTATAGTGTTAAGAGAGATTATTAGGTGAAAAATGTTCATAGGAAATACTTAGAGCAAATTTGAGAAAAGGGCCTTTGATTTGGCCAAATTTTGGTATTCGATTCTGTAAGGGTCAACTTTGATAGTAATCCGAGAAAAAAGTTATGACTATTTTTGTGAGAAATAGTAATCCTTCATGATAGGGTCGCATTGCGACGGGTTGTTCCCTGGGAATAGGGGTCGCGTAGCGAGGGATGTTCCCTGGGAATAGGGGTCATGCCATGAGGGATATTCCATCACTATTCAAGTTTCTTAAGGGGTCAAGGGTCAATTGTGTCTTTTTTCCTTAACCCAATTCATCCAAACCATAATTTGGGACACTCAAAAGGGCATCATTTGCCTATTACCCTAATAATTTCTCATGTAGAGACTCTCCCCCTCCCCAAGAACAAGTTATTCCTTAATAATTAAAGGATTCAAGTACCAATTTCAAGTTTACCTTCAAGAATTCATCCAATTGAGCTATGTGGGGTATTTATCAATGGGCCCTTTCCACCCATTGAGCCCAAAAACCCTCTCTTTAATTAAAGTATGAGGTTTTCCTTCATTATAGTATTTTCACATGTTCAAGATGAATTCAATCCATGTTTTCACTTAGTAAATAGACCCAATCCATGTCCTCATATTACCCCATCAAAAATTAGGTTATTTCATGCTTTAAATTTTAAGTTCCCATGTCATATTCAAGTGATTTTGTATTACACTATCAAATTATGTATTAAACCATAAAAATATGTTGCCCTCTCTTTTTTAACACATTTTCATATTCAAAGTTCGTGTTTCTCACCTATTTTTTAGATTGTCTTATATTTTTATGTCTTTGAATTATGATTCCATACCACTATTTTAAGCATTATTATTGTATTTTTGTAATCATTCAGTGTTGGTGAGTTATGAACACCTTATACCTATGTGTCTTTACATGAATTCTGTTTCCAAGAAATAAATCAGTTACACCATGATTATTTTCTTTTATTACCACCTTCAGGATATTATATTCATGTGAGCATTTACCAGTACAGTACCATATCATATTAGACAACTAATAATACCGAATTTTTTCAATTAGGAGTAACATATAGCACTGAGTAAACGTAGGGATGATGACTCCCCCTTCAATAGAGTCATAGTTCATTAGTAGTAGTCCTTAAGTTCTAGACCTACGGTGCCACCATAGATTATGAGGGGTCCCCCGTCAGTAGAGGCATGACACCCTCATCCTTCGAGACATCAACCTTGTGGATCCAAATCATTATTCATGTGTTGGTAACCCTGGCAAAGTACCAGCACCCTTCCAGCTGGGGTTACAGGTTGGACCCTTATAGCTCAGCTTGGGACATATCAGTTGTAGCTAGATCCCAAAGTCTCAGTATAGTATTCAAAATATGTTAGTTCAGATTTGCATGACCAAGTATTCAGATATCAATTATTTAGTTATTCAAATCATGTTAGTACATGTTTATGCTTGTACTCTCAATTTTACATGTTCATGTTTTCATTCTCAGTATACATCCATAATCTCAAGTTCAGTTTATACAGCATGTTCAGTTTTGTATGAGATTTACATAAACTATTTATGTTTTACCGCTTCCCAACTTCAGTTCTACTTATTCTACAAAAGTAAAGATTGAATAAAAGTAAGAGTAATAATTCACCAGCATATCAGATTATGTTTGCTACTTATATTTTAAGATACTTAAGCTTTCAATTGATTTTAGTCTCTTGGTGAGTTTACTTGCACTTAGCATGCCTGTTTTAAGATTATGTATCTATTCATTTTTACTTATTGCATTCACCCCTATTTACTTAGTACATTCCAAAAGTATTGACCACATATACGTCAATATGACTACATTTTTCATTATTTAGTTACCAATTATAGCCCCCACATCATAATCAGCCAGCTTACAGCTTCCAGCCAGCAGGTGATGAGTTATCTTTTTTGGGGAACTCCAGTCAGTTGTAGTTCGTGTACTATATTGTTATTATTCATATGTATTTATTAGTGGTAGTTGAAGGCATGATCCAGCTATCTATAGTCAGTATAATAAAGGCTTTATAGAAATTCAGTTAGAGTTATTACATGTAATTCAAGTTTCTTTCTTCAGTTTTATCATAATGTAAATTTCATCAGTATTACATTAATTTATATCTTTTCATGATCATGTTTCTGCTTAGTAAATTTAGATTTTATACAACTTAAAATAGTTGCTCAAGTAGGATGCCAGTACATGGGTTAGCTTGGGATCACTTTTGATTCTAAGCACCGTGTTACGACTAGGGGTAACTTTGGCTAGGACACTCCGAGTCTGTACCCCGAACGCTACACGGTGCTCATAATCCCAAAGGACAACAAGCTAACCCATGACTGGTACCTGTTGTAATAACTGAATAATAATACTATAATATGCTAAAATTAGGTATAAAACATGCCATAAGGTTTAATACTATGATAAAACTGTATATGTTATAACAAATACCAAATCTGATACATTTGTATGAAAATACTTTAGTCTAAAAAAGCCTCTAAACTATCTAAAATATATAGTTGATAGGACAAGTCCACAAATAACTTCGCACCACTAAATAATCATCATGTCCTCAAACTAAGAGGACTCACCACTAACTCTGTCATCTGAATATCTGAACCTAAGTATGATTGAGAGCCCGCACATATGAACCTGTGATATAAAACATCATAGCATAAAAGAAAGGTATGCGTCAGTACTTTGAATGTACTGGTATACAAAGTGAGGTAGGCTGAAATGCATGGGTTCATATACATGAACAATACTGACTGAATGACATGAGTACAACTGAATAAGAGTACATGCATAAATACGTAAATTATAACTGAGATCATAATAACAATGAAGACTGAGTTTTGAGTACTTATTAACTGATATCTGAGTTTACTGATACTGTGTTACTTATAGCTGAATGTCTGTATCTAACAGTCCTGATTTTGAGGAACTATGATGAGTATCGTACTGAACTGAGTAACTGTGCCTTATAGTTCTGATTTCTATAGAACTGAACTAAGTTTTATTCTAAAGACTGAAACTAATACTATGGGAGGCAATCTAACTAACATACCATTTTTGAATAGATTGGGGTCCAATCTGTAACCCCAGTTGGAAGGGTGTCAGTACCCTGCCACGGGTAAAGTCAACCTATGCGTTAATCTACTTTAATAGGACGCTCTTTTATCAACCCCTCGCTGGCAGGAAAATACTAATAAGATACATGAACCCTCATAATATCTAGCAGAAAGATATCTCAACCTACACTGGCTAAGTAATTCTATAACACAGGGATTGCAACTAATGGTCAAACTCTCTTTGATGATAGAAATGCCCCCATCCCTGGGTTCGCTCGATGCTGAATCCTACTCTTAACTAAATAGATACTGAATTGATTTAAAGACTGTACTAGGCTAGACTGAGCTGTTACTGACTATACTGTTTAACTGAACTGAACTGAACTGAGTTTACTGGGTTCCATTAACTGATGGAGTAATACTGAGTTATATTAACTGATTGCATTTTGAACTTAATACTGAACTAGACTAGACATGATACTAAATCTACTACGTTTTTCTGAGTCCTGTAACTGACTGAGAGTACTACTGATCGTAACGTGATTGAATTCTACTGATCGAGGTATTACTGAGATTATTCGATAAATAACACTAGCTCGAGGTAAACAACTAAATTTTCATATATTAAATACCCCCAAGACTCGATAGCATCAAAAGTAAAGCATCACATGATCTCGCAAAGCATAAAATTGCACACTTGTTCATAATATATCTATAGAGGCATTTTATCAAACACTTGCATGGCATAGTATATGCACATAATACTAAACAACATTTGAGCATCATGATTCAATTCCAATTTCACAATTTCAAGGATTTAATCATGGATTCACATGAATATACACACATAATAATCAATTCCACATGAAACTGGCAATAAATCATGAAATAGGAACCTAATTCAAATAATAACCATGAATACACATAAATTCCAATCATGGAAATCATAAAATCAAAGTACTTAAGGTTTAACTGAGTTTCTTGGACTCCAAGGGTGAAAGGAACCCTTGTATGAACACTTCACGTACCTTGGTTGCTAACTTCTTAAAGATTAATGGTTGAATCTTGAGCCTTGAATTTGAATTTCAATTACCTAGGATTTTTGTTCTAGAGCAATTTGTGAAATATTTAGTGTATGTTGCAAATAGAAGGCTCAATTTCATTTTTTAGGGAATGAAGAAAGTGGGAAAAGACCCAAATACCCCTAAGGATGCAGCTTTTTAATAACTGAAAACTGAACTATCGATACACAGATCGATGCACCGCATTGTTGGCATCAACACGATGGCCAATGTACCACATCAAGTCCATGTCTATTCATTGAAATTTGCACTGAACTAAGGGAAATTTTTATCTATCAACATGATGGATGATGCAATGCATCAATATCGCATCAACTCACTATTTTAGTCACTAGAACATGGTCTAAATGAAGTCCAAAAAATCTAAAACTTTTCTTGAAACACCTACTGACATTTTTTATCATGAGTCAATCTAAAAATCAACATTTTAAGGTCATAAGAGTCATGAAATAGAGTTCCCAACCTACAAAGGCTAAAATAATACTGTCTGAATACTTAGCTAAAATTTTCTAAGTCTGAGACCCTATAACAGGATTTTAGGGATTAAATTAAGCTTAGGTTTTTGTGGGGTCTTATAATATCTCCCCCTTAGGAACATTCTTCCTAAAATGAGGCTGATTAAACTGAGAATCTTGATAAAATAGATCTAGACACTGGACATGCACAACTAAAACATGATTTCATGACTAAAGTTACTGATATACTGAATTATCGCACTAAATATGTATATCTGATGCATGTGTACATAGCTGATCATAATTCATGAATACATGACTGGGATTACTGATAAGCTGATTCTATATACCGAACATGCATGTTTGATGCCTGAGTACATGACTGAACTTATTTGTTAATACTTAACAAAGTATGCAACGTTAACTGACGCCATGCTGGTTACTATATCTGAACATGAGACTAAGTAAATTAAAATGAAAACTTTTACCTTTGGGTAAGTTTGAGTTTGCAGAGAAGAGGTGAGGATACTTGGTCTGCATGTCTACTTCTGCTTCCCAAGTAGCTCGCTCAATGGACTGATTCTACCAAAGAACTTTGACTAAAGGAACTTCTTTGTTCCTCAATCTATGAATCTGATAGTCAAGGATTTCGACTGGAATCTCTTTATAAAAGAGGCTGTTCTGAATATCTATACCCTCTATAGGGACTACGACTGATGGGCCACCTATGCATTTCTTAAGCAAGGAGACATGGAACACTGGATGCACTAAAGCCAAGTCTGAAGGGAACTCAAGCTCGTAAGCTACCTTTCCAAAATGACTGAGAATTCGGTAAAGACTAACATATCGGGTACTAAGTTTCCCCTTCTTGCCAAAAATCTTCACTCATTTTATAGGAGAGATTATCAGATACACAAAATCACCAATCTCAAACTCGAGATCCTTTCTGCACATATCTGCATGTGATTTATGTCAGCTCTGAGTTGTCTTAAGCCTTTCCCTGATCAAATGGACTTTCTCTAAGGTGTCAAACACTAAGTCAGGTCGTACCACTACGGTCTTACCCACTTCAAACCAAATAATGGGAGATCGATACCTCCTTCCATAAAGCACCTTAAATGGGGCCATCTGAATGCTGGAACGGTAGCTGTTGTTATATGCAAATACATTTAAAGGCAAGTGGTCATCCCAACTACCTTTAACGTCTATCGCACACACTCGTAGCATTTTCTCTAAAGTCTGAATGGTCCTTTCTGCTTGACCATCTATCTGAGGGTGAAAGGTTGCACTGAGATAAACTCAGGTACCAAGACCCTTTTGGAATACCTTCCAAAAATAAAAGGTGAATTGAGTACCTTTATCTGAGATAATGGACAGCGGAACACCATACAATCTTAACAACTCCCTGATATAGAGTTTGGCATAATCCTCAATTGAATAAGAGGTATAGACTGGTATGAAATGTGCTAATTTGGTCCACCTATCTACAATGACCCAAACTGAATCATGTTGGCGATGAGTATGAGGCAAACCCATCAAAAAGTCCATGTTCACTTTTTTCCATTTCCAGGTTGGAAAGGTGAACTCCTACATAGACCCACTAGGCTTCTGATGCTCAATCTTAACCTGCCGACATGTTAAGCCCTTAGCCATAAACTCTGCAATATCTCTCTTCATCCCATTCCTCCAATAGACCTCCCATAAATCATGGTACATCTTAGTAGCCCCTAGATGAATAGAGTAATGCACACCATGCGCTTCTGCAAGAATTTGCTACCTCAACACATCTATACCTAGCATAATAGCTGACCCTGGCAACACAACATACCATCTCCACGTTAAGAGAAAACCTCTATATTATGATCTTTGTTTGATTCCTTCAACTTAACTAGACTGGGATCCCTATCCTGCTTTTCCTTCACCTTAAAAACTAGGGATGATTCTGAACTACTCTGTATCCACACACTATCTTTTGATGAATCGACTAAGTGAACACCTAGTCGGGAAAGTTGATAAACTTCTTGAGATAACTTATTCTTAATATCCTCTACATAAACAACACTCCTCGTAGAAATCCTACTAAGAGCATCAGCCACTATATTAGCTTTACCCGGATGATATAGGACGCTCATGTCGTAGTCCTTCAACAACTCTAACCACCTTCTCTGATGGAGATTTAGATATTTCTGAGAGAATACATACAGTAGGCTCTTATGGTCTTTGAACACATCAACATGCACTCTATACAAATAGTGCCTCCTAATCTTAAGGGAAAATACTACTGCTGCTAACTCAAGATCATGAGTTGGATAGTTCTTTTCATAGGGCTTAAGCTATCTAGAGGCATAGTCTATAACCTTACCTCTCCACATGAAGACACAACCCAAACCTACTCTGGATGTATCATAATACATAACAAAACTATCTGAACCATTTGATAAGGCAAGAATTGGGGCTGAGGTAAGTCGAGTCATTAACTTTTGAAAAATCTTCTTGCAATAATCTGACCACTAAAACTTGACTTTCTTCTGAGTCAATATGGACATAGGGGATACAATAGATAAAAATCCCTCAACAAAGCATCGATAATAGCAGGCCAAGACAAAAAAACTCCTAATATCTGATACAAAGATGGGTCTGGGCCAGTTTCTCACGGCTTCAATCTTTTGGAGATCAACTCTAATGCCATCAATAGAGACGATATGGCGAAGAAAAGCTACTGACCTTATCCAAAATTTAAACTTACTGAATTTAGCAAATAGTTGGTGGTTTCTGAGAGTCTGTAATATTATTCTGAGATGGTTTGCATCATCATGTTCACTGTGGGAATAAAAAAGGATATCATCTATGAAGACTATGACAAATAGGTCTAAGTACTGCTTGAACATGTGGTTTATTAAGTCCATGAAAGCTGTTGAGGCACTGGTAAGACCAAAAGACAAGACTAAGAATTTGAAGTGACCAAACCGAGTTCTGAAAGCTATTTTCAGAATGTCACATTCTTTAACTGTGAGCTGATGATAGCCTAATCTGAGGTCTATCATAAAAAAGTAACTAGCACCCTGAAGTTGGTCAAATAAGTCATCGATTCTGGGAAATGGATACTTGTTCTTGACTCTGACTTTATTTAACTGGTGGTAGTCAATAGACATTTTGAGTGAACCATCTTTCTTACACACGAATAGAACAGGTGCAGCCCATGGGAACACATTGGGTATGATGAATCCATTATCTAGGAGATCCTTCAACTATTCGTTTAATTCTCTAAGTTTTACATGTGCCATCCTATATGGAAAAATAGAGATAGGCTGAGTATTTAGAAGACGGTCTATTCCGATGTTGATTTCCCTTTCGTGAGGAACTCTGGGAAGATTTTTGGGGAACACGTCTAGGAATTTACATGCTATTGACACTGATTCAGGATTAGAGGTTTCTAAACTGGAGTCCTAGACTCAAACAAGATAGTAGAAACAACCTTTAGATATCCTTTTCCTTTCCCTTAAGTAGGAAATAAGCTGACCTCTAAGTGTTGAAGTATTACCCCTCCACTCAATGATAGGTTCATTAGGGAACTGAAACTGGACAATTTCTTTTCTACAGTTGACTGAGGCATAGTAGGAATAAAGCTAATCCATGCCAATAATGACATTAAAATCCGTCATCTCTAATTCGACTAAGTTTACTGAAGTAGCTTTCTGAGATACCATAACCAAATAGTTCCTGTATATCCGTTGGGATATGATAGATTTACCTACTGGGGTAGAGATTGAGAAAGGCTCTGCTAGGATTTTGGGACTAGCTCCGAAGTCAACAACTATATAAGGAATAATAAAAGACAGAAAAGCTTCTAGATCTAGCAAAGCATAAATATATAAATGATAAATTTGAAACATAACAGTGACCACATCAAGAGAACTCTCCTGATTCTGTCGGGATCGAAAAGTATAGAGTCTATTTGGGCATTGCCTGCTAGTGGCACTGGAAGAGTCACCCTACTGATTCGAGCGATCGGACTGAGCTAGAAGATGATTATGATGACTCTGTGAACCTACCTGAGGACACTATCTAACACTGTATTCTGTCTTGCCACATCCAAAACATATATCACTACTATCTCTAAAGATACCCTGATTGTTTTTTCCACACTTCTTGTAATGAGGATTTGTTCGGGCACTACTAATACTACCCTGAGGGTTAGGGCCTGATGTCCTATCCCGATTGCCATCTCTGAATTTTAGCATAGGGGAATTGGCTGAGGATAGAGCTAGAACTAAGTATTTCAGGTAGAATTAAGGACAATTCCCACCTTCTGACTTAGGCTGAGCGAAGTTGAAACTATTTGTTCTCGCTCTCTTGTTCTCCCACTCTTTCTCTATATTATTGGCCTTCTCTATCTACTTATCATGGACCATGAGCCTGGATATGTCAATATCCTTAATCAATGTTGTAGTCCTACACTCCTTGACCACACTGATAGACACCCCTGAGACAAATTTACTCATCTTTGCTCTACTATCTGCTACCACATGAGGGACATATCTCGCTAATAGAGTAAACTTAAGGGAATACTCTTGTACTTTCATATTTCCCTGCTTTATTTTTATGAAATCCAAAACCTTCGCTTCCCTCAACTCCAATGGGAAGAACCTATCCAAAAAAATAACAGCAAACTTCTCCCATTCTATGGGCCCTATATTTATGACCCTTTTTGCTTTCCACTATTTAAATCATGAGAGAGCCATATCCTACAATTGGTATGCGGCCAACTCAGCGCTCTCAACATCAGTCACCTCTATAATATTAGTAACTTTATACACCTGATCGAGAAATTCTTGAGGGTCCTCATCTGACTTAAACCTTATAAAAGATGAAGGGTTTATTTGGGTGAAATATCGAATCCTGGCAGTAGTAGTATTAGCCACTGGGTTAGCCAGAATAGCAGTTGAGCATTCATTTTGGGATATGATAAAATGAGGTAGGGTGGTAAAAGCTACTCTAAATTCATCATGGGAGACATGTTCCTCCAGAGAATATAGCTTGACGGGCTAAGGTTTTGGCTGATCTCCCACTCCTCTTCCTTTTATCCTCACAGCCTCTTGTCCATAAGTGTGGCACGCTATACACCCATGCATAAGATTCTACTAGATGAGTGTTTCAGACTTCCTACGACTCTGTTGAACCTTAGGCTCAGATAATAAGTTGGTAATGCCTCGATTTTGTACCCCAAATGCTACATAGTGCTTATAATCCCAAAGTACCACAAGCTAACCCATGACTGGTATCTACTGCAATAACTGAATAATAATACAATAATATGCAGAAATTAGGCAGAAATCATGCCATAAGGTTCAACACTGTAATAAAACTATATACGGTATAATAAATACCAAATCGGATACATCTATCTGAAAATACTCTAGTCTGAAAAAGCCTCTAAACTGTCTTAAATATGAAGTTGATGGGACAAGTCTCCAACTAACTCTGAACTGCTAAAATAATCATTATGTCCTCGAACTAAAAGGACTCACCACTAACATTATCAGCTGAATATCTGAACTGCTAAGTATGATCGGGAGCCCACGCATCTGAACCTATAATATAAAACATCATAGCATAAAAAAAGGTATATGTCAGTACTTTAAATTTACTGGTATGCAAAGTGAGGTAGGTTGAAATGCATGGGTTCATATGTATGAATAATACTAACTAAATGACATGAGTATAAATGAATGAGAGTACATGCATGAATAAGTAAAATGTAACTGAGATCATAATAACACTGGATACTGAGTTCTGAGTACTAATTAACTGATATCTGAGTTTATTGATACTGTGTTACTGGCAGCTGAAAGACTGTATCTAACAGTCCTGATTCTGTGGAACTGTGCTGAGTTCTATACTTAACTAAGTGACTGTGTCTGACAGTCCTAATTTCTATAGAACTAATCTGAGTTCTATTCTGAACACTAAAATTGAGACTGTGGGAGATAATAATCTAACCAATATACCCCTATCTGAATAGATTAGGGTCCAACCTATAACCCCAGTTGAAAGGGTGTCAGTACTATGCCATGGTTAAAGATAATCTATGAGTTAACCTTCTCTGATAGGAAGCTCTTTCATCAACCTTCGCTGGCAGAAAAACTCAAATGAGATGTATCAACCCTCATAACATCTGGCAGAAAGATATCTCAACCTACACTGGCTACGTAGTTCTATAATGCAGGGATTGCTACTAAGGGTCAAACCCTCTCTGCTGATAGGAATACCCCCATCCCTGGGTTTACTCACTGATGAATTATACTCCCAACTGAATAGACACTGAACTTATTTCTATATTGTACAAGGCAGAACTAAACTGTTACTGATTATACTATTTAACTGAACTGAACTTAGTTTACTGGGTTCCATTAATTGATGGAGTACTACTGAGTTCTATTAGCTAATTGAGTTTTGAACTGAATATTGAACTAGACCGGACATGATACTGAGTCTACTGAGTTTTCTTGAGTCCTATAACTGACTGAGAGTACTACTAATCGTAACGTGACTAAATTCTACTGATCGAGTTATTACTAAGATTATTCTGTAACTAACACTGGCTCTAGGTAAATACCTAAATTATCAGGTATTAAATACCCCCAGGACTTGATAGCATGAAAACTAAAGCATCACATGGTCTTGCAAAGCATAAAAATACACATTTGTTCATAATGTATCTGTAGAGGCATTTTATCAAACACTTGCATGGCATAGTATATGCACATAATACTAAACAACAAGTGAGCATCATGATTCAATTTTAATTTGACAATTTCAAGGGTTTATTCATGGATTCGCACAAATCTACATACATAATAATCAATTCCACATGAAACGTGTAATAAATCATGAAATAGGAACCTAATTCAAATAATAATCATGAATACATATAAATTCCAATCATGGAAATTATGAAATCAAACTACTTAAGGTTTAAAAGAGTTTCTTCGACTCTAAGGGTGGAAGGAACCCTTGGATGAACACTTCACACACCTTGATTGTTAACTTCTTAAAGATTAATGGTGGAATCTTGAGACTTGAATTTGAAATTCAATCACCTAGGGTTTTGTTATTGAGCAATTTGTGAAATATTGAGTGTATGTTTCAAGTAGAATGCTAAATTTTTTGTTTTAGAGGGCTGAAGGATGCGGGAAAATATCTAAATATCCCTAAGGACGTGGCTTTTTAATGACTGAAAACTGAACTACAGACGCATCGCGTCATTGGTATCAATAAGATGTCCAATGCACCGCGTCAAGTCTGCATCGGTTCACTAGAATTTATACTGAACTGAGGGAAATTTTTATCTATCGACATGATGGATGATGCGACACATTGATATCGCGTTGACTCACTATTTTAGTCACTCAAACATGGTCTAAACGAGGTCTAAAAAATTCAAAACTTGTCCAGAAACACCTACTGACTTTTTTATCATGACTCAATATAAAGATCGATATTTTAAGGTCATAAGAGTGGTGGAATAGAGTATCCAACTTACGAAGGCTAAAATAATACTAATTCTGAATACTTAGCTAAAATTTTCTAAGTCTGGGACCACTTAACAAGATTTTAGGGACTGAGTTAAGCTTAGTACTTTGTGGGGTCTTACACCTAGGATGGCTATGAAGCCATGTCTAGTAGTGTTTTGTGGAACGGTACAGAGACGTCTATACTTTTCTTTGAGAGGCTACAGGGCATTTAAGAAATATTTTCCTTCTTTCATATATCAGGTCGTGCTATAGAGATGTTATCTAAGAAAATTATATAGATTATCATCTTGCTCCATTCATGCCAATTCTGCCTTAGTTTAGAGGAAACAAAAATAGTCAAACTTAAATTCTTATAAATAGAGATTTCTCAGTAGTCCCTGCAGATAATTATGGGATTGGACGTAGGCTCGAAAGTATCCTACCAGTTCCTTTATGTTCTAAAGTATGAAAGATTTCATTCATAATCATGAATAATTATTCATTGAGCTAAAGTCAGATTTTTGCTCAGATCCATTCTCAGAATCCTATGATAGGGTATGATCTAGAGTTAGAAGCATAAACCCAAAATTTTTAACAATAGTAAAATGGGGATAGTGTTTATCTGAATTTAGCAAATTATGTATCCATAGGGCTAGTTGTATGAAAGGTGAACCAATAGGATTTAAACAGTGCATGTAAGAATTTAAGTTTATTTATTTAAAATTAAGTATGATGATATAGGTATGATTTAGAGGTGTTCCTAAGGTTATATGGGATTGTATTATTTCTAAGTTTTAATAGTGTGTGTGCTTAGATAGTCCCCTTGAGTTTCTAGGAGGGAATTAGGCCAGTATTGTAGCATATGAGGTTCTTATAGCTAAGTTATAGGCTATAGGTAGTTGATGATAGGTCTGTTATTAAGAAAGGTATAAATATATGATGATGATTGTTGAAGCTAAATAAAGTTAAGGATAGTATATATTAATGGGGTATTCAAGAATGAAGTTAGTATAGTTCATTAAAAGTTTGGGACTATATATGTTAAGTATTAGAATCTAAGTTTGAAATTCTAGATAGTATGAACTCAGGGTATGGTTATACTCTTGAAGATTCTAAGTTAGTATGTGCTTAAGTTGTTATATGATGATTGTTGGGGCTATAGAAAGTTAAGGGTTCTATCTCAAAAAGATGCATTAGCAATGGGTTTTACATTTTCAGGTGTAGTTTCTTAGGGTGAGTTTATTATTTATGTTTATTGTTAAATCTGGAACCTTAGAGTAAAATGGTTGTTGTTAATTTTAGAGTTTATTAAAGGGGTCCACAAATTTTGAATGATATCTTAAAGCTAAGGTGGAGATGATAGATCAAGAAACCAAGTAAGGCTCTCAGATTCTAGTAGTGATGCCAATGTGTTGTAGAACATCAGTAAGGGAGGAAAATGCCCAACACATTCTTATCTTAGTGCATATTTTTGTACTTCAGTCATCACGACATATACTCAAACTTATAAGTCAGCTCTATGATCATAGCTCGTCTTCATTCACTTTCTATAGAATCATATACGCTTCCAATTCCTAGTATGAGGAGTTCCTTTCCACGCAATAGTATGAATCGTGTTCTATGAACTTATGAACTCCAAACTCAAGTCATATAACTCATGATTCATGTACTTATGCTTCACAAAATGTTCAGTTCCAGGTACTCATGCTACACTCTTAATAATAAGTGAAATTTAGATTAGGTCATGTATGTCCTCAGGCTAGATATCTTTGATCAATCCATGATATTGATATTCTATTCCTTAGGCCTCATTTATGTGTCAAAGTTATGCATAGTGTTCTTTTATTCTTTAGGACCTCATGTTCTAACCTTTCAGTGCCTCTTCTTATGTTAAGGTAGTGGTAATGAAAAATTAATGATCAATAGTTTAGATGGGAGAGAGTAAATATTCCGTATTAGGAAAAGATCGTTGTTTGCTTGTTTTGTGTAACGCTATAAGTGTAAAGGAATATTCAGGCAAAGCTTTTGGTATATGTCATGGTCAGTTGAAAAAATTTTGTGTGTGTCTTCTTAGGGATAATGCATGGAAGTTGTTATTGTTAGAAGTATTAGAGAATATGGGAAAGATGCTTTGGTGGATTGTTTTCCTAGAAGTTCATGTGTGGTTATAATGATGGATTGAATATCATGTTGGTATATATGTGGATGAATGCATTATGTTAGTAAATTCCTAGTAAGAGATTGAATTTAGTTGTTGAAGTGGTAAGAAAAATTATTCTTGAGATGAGAGTTGTGAAACACACATGGGGTATTGAATTTGTGGTTTATACTAGTGCTATGGTGTGATGTGTTATACCTTCTAATTTCATGTTAGGCTTGAACATATTGAGAGTAGGTAGTTCAACTCAGACTTTTAGCTGGAGTGGTTATATGTGCACATGTGAGAATTATAAGTTGAATCAAATGAGCATTGTATTTGCATTCCCTAAGGCTTAGTAATTCCATCCTAGCTTATGTTTCATAGACCTATGTTCCATGTTATAGAGTTGTAGCCATGTTATGATTCCTTATTAAGGTATCTTATTCAGACTATGCCCAATATTCTTTTCTCCCCAATGTTATTAGAATACTCCAGTTGAGTATAAGTTTTTAATATAATTCAATCCGTATAGCCAATAAATTAGATTTGAAATAAGATAGATAAACTCTTATGATTTTCTATTTTTCCATCTAGTCTTACTATCCGAAGTTTTATGAATATTGCTATTCCATGAGGTAATTTGTTCGCATATATGTAAGTTACGAATTTAGTCTAGTCCAAGCATCATGTTTCAGATTTAGCTATTTAGTCATGACTCAGTACATAAGTATTGGGTGCATTATCTCATTTTTCCAAGTATTCCAATTCAAACATTGCAATACCCCTTGTACGAACTCATTCCCATCATGTCATGATTCGTGCTTACATAATGTACTTGTGATGCCATGAATCCCATTTCTTTTTATTTCTATACGTGTTTTGTTAGAGGACAATTCCTAATGAGAAGTTATGTAATTTATTCTATCCTTAGAAACTTTTGTAATTTTATTGCATCAGTTATCCTTTCGCAAATCTATACGTAAGATCATACCATGAGCATTTCAAGTGAGTTCTAAACTCTCAGCATGAATCAGCTACTTATAGTTAATAGAGTCAAGTCAACTCAAAAATCAGTTTCATGATAAAGTTAAAATGTTTCATCTTTGCTATACCCTTTATTACCAAACATGTCATGTGTACATCATTCCACACTTATTGGACTTCAACAAAATCATATCCATCATTCGAGTATAAATGGTTACAAGGGGGAGATAATGTAACACCCCGCATTTTTGGTCTAGACATTGACCCATCAATACTATGAGTGTAAACTTAATCCTATGATTTATATTTGATTACATGTGTCATGATCATTATCCTAGTCTTAATAGTGCTTATTAGGTCAAAAATGTTCATAGGAAACACTTAGAGAAAAGTTGAGCTTAGAGCCTTTGATTTAGCGAAATTTTGGTGTTCGATTCTACAAGGGCAAACTTTGAATGAGTATAACTTTTTAAATATGTGGAATTTTGAAGATCAAGACCCACCAAATTATAGATAATTGAATTATTATTTCAATGATATCAATTTTCCCTTAATGCAATAATCGAGCAAAAAGTTATGACCATATTTGAGAGAAATGATAAGCCTCTGCGATAGGATTGAGTCACAAGGGTTGTTCCTTGGGAATGGGGGTCATGTCACGAGGGATATTTCTTGGGAATAGAATTCATAACATGAGGGCTATTCCTTCACTATTCTAGCTTCTTAAAGGGTCACAGGGCCATTGGGTCTTTTTCCCTTAGCCCAAGTAGTCCAAAACACGATTTATGACACTCAAACGGGAATTATTTTCCCATTACCCTCAAAAATTCTAATGTAGAAACCCCCCCCCCCCCCCCCCCCCCAAGAAAAAGAAATTCAATCTTTATTCCTCATGTACTCAAGGATTCAAGTTCCAAATTCAAGTTTTCCTTCAAGAATGAATCCAATTAAGGTATATGGGGTATTCATCAATGGGTCCCTTTCACCCATTGAGCCCAAAAACCCTCTCTTTGGTTAAAGTATGAGTTTTTCCTTCATTATAGAATTTTCATATCTCCAAGATGAATGCAATCCATGTTTTTCCTTAGTAAATTGACTTAAGCCATGTCCTCATATGACCCCATCAAAATTAGGTTATTTCTTGCTTTAAATTTTAAGTTCCCATGTCATATTTATGTGATTTCATGTTACAATATCAAATTATGTATTAAACTATGTAAATATGTTGCCCTCTCTTGTTTAACACATTCTCATATTCCAAATTCTTGTTTCTCACCTATTTGTTAAAATATCTTATGTGTTTGGGTCTTTGAATTATAATTCAATACCACTAATTTTAGCATTGTTATCATATTTTTGTAATTATTCAGTGTTGGTGGGTTAGGAACACCCGATACCTATGTCTCTTTACATGATTTTCATTTCGAAGAAATAAATCATTCAGACCATGATTATTTTCTTTTATTACCACCTTCAGGATGTTATATCCATGCTGAGCATTTACCAGTACCATACCGTCTCATGTTAAACAACTAATAATACTAAAGTCTTTCAGTTGGGAGTCACACTTAGCACCGAGTGAATGTAGGAATGTTGATTCCCCCTTCAGTAGAAGCATAAGTTGTTAGTAGCCATCCCTAAGTTACAGACCTATGGAACCACCATATATTATTAGGGTCCCCCATCAGTAGAGGCATGAAACCCTTACCGTCAGGTGACCAGCCTTGTGGATCCACATCATCTTTCATGTGTTGGTAACCCTTCCAACTGGGGTTACAGATTGGACCCTGATTACTCAAATTGGGGTATATCAGTGTAGATAGCTCACACAGCCATAGTATAGTATTCAGAGTGTGTCAGTTCAGATTTGGATGAACAATTATTCAGATTTCAGTTATTCAAATCATGCTAGTACATATTTATTATTGGTCTTACATTCTTAGTTTTACATGTTCATGTTTCATGCTCAATACCCATACATGATCCTCAGTTTAGTTTTTACAGCATGTTTAGCTTTTCATGAGATATACATACAGTATTCATGTTTTACTGCTTCCCAACTTCAGTTCTACTTATTCTATAAAAGTAAAGATTTAAGAAAACAAAGTGTAGTGATTCACTAGCTTATCATATTATATTTGCTACTCATATTTTAAGATACTTCAACTTTTAGTTGATTTCAGTCTCTTGGTGTATTTACTTGCACTTAGCATGTATGTTTTAAGATTATGTATCTATTCAGTTATACTTATTGAATTCACCCCCACTTATTCAATACATTCCAGAAATACTGACCGCATATACATCTATGTGGCTACATTGTTTCATAATATAGGTACCAGTAGTATCCCACACATCATAATCATACAGTTTACTGCTTCTAGCCGAAGGTGATGAGTTCTCTTTTTTCGTGGACTCAAGTCAGTTGTAGTTCATGTACTATATTTTTATTATTCATATGTATTTATTAGTGGTAGTTGAAGGCATGTCCCAGCTATCTATAGTCAGTATAGTAGAGGCTTCATAGATAGTCAGTCAGAGTTATTACATGTAATTACAGTTTCTTTCTTTAGTTTTATCATGTTGTAAATTTTAACAGTATTACATTTTTTCATACTTTCTCATGATCATGTTTCCACTCAATAAATTTAGTTTTTATACAATTTAAATTAGTTGCTCAAGCAGTATGCCAGTACATGGATTGTCTTAGGATCAACTGTGATTCTATGAACTGTGTTATGACTAGGAGGTAGCCTTGGGTCGTGAAAAATAATGGCACTAGTCTATGTCATCTCAACATACCCTAGATCCTCTTCATCATACTTATATGGTTGCAAGTACTTTATGCTGGGATCACATGGGCTCGTCTACCTCGAACTCTATCCTGGTTTCCACCATGTTTTAAATCGATACACAACTACCTCTTCCTCCCAAGATAAGTGCTAAGCTTTTTCTTCCCTCCTCTGGTTAGCAGCTTTTGCTAACAACACCTTCATCTGCTGGTTAATAATATCCTAAACTCCTTCAGAAAGAGGGGGAGGCACATCATCACGATCTCCTTAAGGAAGATTGTCTCTCTTTGGCTCTATCATCCTACTAGGTGTTTGTAGGATCCTTGTAAGACCCCACAAATTTCGTCCTTTAAATATTGAGAAGTGTCTTCCTAAGTGAGAAGTATTTTGAACTGTGTATAATTTCTCTAATATTGAATTTTTGTCATGTAGAGAATTGAATAAGCTTTCCGTCAATCCTAAATTCGTCAAAATCTGATGGGCAAAGAGTTAGAGCTATTTTAATGAAACAGTGTACCACCTAAAACTTTAGCAAATCACGGAGCCAGCTAAAATGGCAATCATCAAAATCCATTGAGCCTCCGTGATTATGGCACATCGCGCCAAGGATTAATTTCAAAAGTTTCAATTTCCAGTGCACCAACGCGATTCCACCGCGTCGCAGTTCCTTTCCAATTTGCAACCAAGGTGGCAACGCAATTCCACCGCGTCGCGCCATCAAGAAGTTTCTTGATTGTCCAATTTCTAGTGAGCTGGCGTAATTGTGGCACGTCTTGCCAACATGTAAAATCAGGATTCTTCAGTTTAATTCCAAGGGCGAAAAGAGTCTTTTCCCAACCCCTATATATACTTCTTAACACGGGATTTGGCCTTATTTCACCTAAAATATCATTGTTTTCTCTCAAAGTTGTTCAAGAACAAGAGCTAGGATTTCTACAAAATCAAAACCCTTCCTTCTTCTTTAAGAGAAATCAAGAAATCAAGAATCTCTCCAGGGGCTTTCAAGAAAGATTTTCTCTAAGGTATGCAGATGTTGATTCTTGGGTCCCTTTCATCCAAGAAACTCAAGAACCCTTTTCTAAATTTCAAAGCTTTTATGTTTATAATTTTTCATGATTCATGTGTGTTGAAATTGATGTTCATGCTATTATTGAGTTGTGATTCATGTTTGTTTACAAGGTTTTCAAGTTTCGACCCTAGTATGTAGTATTCATGTGATGTTCATGATAAACCCTCTTCAAGTTACTTGTTAAGTGGTATGTTCATGTAAATTAAGTGTAGAAATTATTGAATAAGCAAACCATGCTAGCTCCCCATATGCTTGATAAGATGCTTATGTGAATGAATTAGAGCCATACCTCAGTAGTATTCGAGTAATCTATTCCGATATCAGTGTCATTTAGTTAGATAATGAGATTCAGTAGTATTCCGTCATATACGAAACCAAGTAAATTCATCTTAACTCAGTCAGATTATTTGAGAAACATGATCAATATCAGATTCATCTTAGTTTGTGTTCGGTTAAGAATCAGTTCAGAGTCTTTTAGTTGGGAGTAGGAGCTAGCACCGAGCGAGGTCAGGGATAGCGGCTCCCCGTCAGAGAGGCAGAGTCGTTAGGAGCAGTCCCTGAACTTCAGAACTGCGTAGCCAGTGCAGGATACAATAATAACCCATCAGGAAAGGGTAGTCACCCGTCAGATAGACTTGACTATTATATTGCCTTAGGCTTGACTTCTTGCGAGGGTCACCCATCAGATAGGCTTGACCATAGAGTTCTTTACCCGTGGCATAGTATTGATTCCAGCTGGGGTTACAGGTTGAACCCCACCAATTGAGATTTCAGGCATGTAGGTTAAGTGACTACTTTCCACAGTTACAGTTTTAGTATCAATCTTCAGAAATTAGGGTTGTCAGATATAGTCATCTATCTAAGTGAGGAACTCAAATAGTTCCATTAATTCATGGACAACCCATCAAATAGGCTTGGTCCTATATAAAGTTATTCAGTATTAGATCTAGAGATCACCCATCAAATAGGCTTAATCTCAATATCATATTGAGTTGAGTAATCTCATTATCAGATCCCGAGATCACCCTTCAGATAGGCTTGATCTCAAAATCTTATTTAGTTAAGTAATCTCATTATCAGATCCTGAGATCACCCGTCAGATTGGCTTGATCTCAATCTTATATTCAGTTGAGTAATCTCATTATCAGATCCCGATATGACCCATCGGATAGGCTTGATCTTAGTATCTTATTTAAATTCGTCCTTTAAATATTGAGAAGTGTCTTCTTAATTGTTGCCTACTTAAGATCATGAGTTGGATAATTTTTCTCGTGAGGTTTGAGATGTCTAGAAGCATATGCCTTTATTCAACAGAAGGTAGTTGATGAACATTTGAAAGAAATGCATTTTTTTTGCACGAAAGAACTAGGCACCCCATGGAGATAAAGTACTAACTTTCCACTCTAGAGTTGGTTCATTTGGAAATTGGAATTAGATTACTCTCTTTCTACCATCGATAGAGGCATAGTAAATAAAAAATCTATTCCAATAATGACATCAAAATATACCATGTCTAACAATACAAGGTTGACTAAGGGAACTTTCTGGGAAATTATTGTAAGACCCCATAAGATCCTAAGCTCATTTTAGCTTACTCTTGCGAGTAAAACTGGGTCCAAGACTTAGAATATTTTAAGAAGTGCTAGGACTTAGTCATTTCTAAAGCCCTCAAACTTTGATGAATTTATTTTCGACCTTCCCTAAATTGGAAAATTAGTTTTTAAGTTGATTCATGATTAGGGGAGTCAATAATACATCAGGGGTGAGTTTCAAAAATTTTGGACCAGCGTAAGGGAGAGTTTGGACGTCCAAAATAGAGGCAGCGCATGATTAGCCCATGATGCACCCTTCATTTCACCTCTAGGAGGGAGCCTGTGATAGATTCCACGGTGCGCGGTCCATTTTGGTAGACTGGAGCCCGCGGCATGCGTTCCACCACATCTTGTGTATTTTTATCTTTAATTACAATTTTCAAAGGGCATTTAGGTCCTTTTCCTCTCACCCTATTAAGACAAAAAAGGGGATTTAAGCCCTAAGAGAGCATTATTTGCCCACTATTTCACAATTCTCTCAAATTAAAAGAAACCTTCTTTCAAGAACAAACCCTAACTCATCTAGCATTCAATATCAAGATTCAAGAATTCATCAAGAACTTTCTAACTTCACCAATTAAGGTATGTTAAATGTTCATCCATGGGTCCTTACACTCATGAAGTCCAAGAACCCAATTTCAAGTATTAAAGTCATGATTTTTAAATGTTCCTATAAATTTTGCCTATAAGTTTCCATGAATCTCAAGTTTATATCATGTTTCGATGAAATTATTGTTGTTATTATACCCTTCATGTATAAATGGTGTTGTTCGCTGATCTAAGCCTTACTTTGAGTATTTAGTATCAAAATCATGCTACTACTAAATGCTTTAAAAACTATTCCAATGTTAAAGCCATGTATTACAAGTGTTTGATGAAATGCCTCAAAGAATGAGTTTTGAATATTAATTACATGTCGTGTTCTTAATGTTTTAGTATGATCTTGTTGTTATTACTATTGAGTTTTAGGGAATTGATTACTCAAAATATAGATGTTTACATACTTCCAGTATCCTCTGAATGATTTCAGTTAAACCATAAGCATAGTTGATTTCTTAGTTATTATTATCATAACGAGAACTATTAAAATTCATAATTAGTTAAACTCAGTTAGTCTAATAATCTGTGTCATTTAGTTGGGAGTAACACTTAGCACTGAGTGACCGTATGGGTGGTGTCTCCCCCGCAAGTTAGGCATGAGGCATTAGTAGCAGTCCATAGGTTCCAGACCTATGGCACCACCGTATATTTTGAGAGGTCCCCTATCAGTTAGGCATGACACCCTCATCCTTCAAGACTTCAGATTAATGGATCCACACAGTCTGTATTAGTACTCGTGTTAGGTACTGACACTCTTCCAACTAGGGTTATAGGTTGGACCCTAATATTATATTAGGGTATGTCGGTTATAGCTAGCTCCCACAAATTCAGTGTAGTATCTAGTTCAGTATTAAGTCTCAGGTTTGCTTGGCCATAGCTGTAACGCTCTGAAAATGGGTCTCGGAGCGTCGCACGATACTTGAGGCTACAAGTAGCCCCAAGCTAACCCTTTGAGCCATTTTCATTCAGTTCAACAAGAATCAATAGGGTTTCCATAAATAATCCTCAAATATCAACAGACTAATCATCATGCAAGAATAAAAGAATTTCAAAAAGATAACAAAATACGACTTATTAGTCAACTCCCAACATCTATACTAGTCTGACAAGCCTCTAAGAAAATAAATAAAACCAGCGAGCCATTGAGACATGCCCCAACTGACTCATACTCAGTTATCAAATGTAAACAATTCCGTGAAACCAACATCAGACATCACGTCCTCGGAACATGAGGACTCACCACAACAAAGGATGTAGAATAGTGTACCCAAAGAATCACTGCCGAACATGGAACTAAGCACCTGAACCTACATTCCGAGAAAATGCAGCCTACATTCGAAGATGTGGGTCAGCACCATGGAAAGGAACCAAGTATATAGGGGTGTATGCAGTTTTATAAACAGCATCATCATTAATATTTATAAGAAATATGCAGGATGTATGAAAGACTCAAATAGCCCGAAGAAAATCATCATCATCATGAGAGGATGAAATAAGTATAATAACACATGTGAGTCATCATATAATTTGTCAATCACTTTCAGTTCATCAAGAATATTAATTCTCATAATGTAAATATCATTTAAATCTTTCAAAAGAATAACTTTCAGAATTCCACTTTCAAATCACTTCACTGTTCACGATAGACACAAGGAAACATACACACACTGGGAGATCATATAACCGACATAAACCATGTGAGCCACATGGAGTCCAACGTCCAACCCATGTTGGGGAGAGCCGTCCTATCCTTGCCATTGAAGTAGGACTATCGATATCAAATCCACACAAACTAGTGATCACTATATAAATCAGCCTCAGGCTCACTCCTACGGGGGCACGTAGTTCTAGGGAAGTAAGGTCGCTTTATACCTTCCACTCGGTGCTAAAGATTTCTCCCAAACTTAGCTCAGATTATTTCAAAGACAATCCACAACAAAATAATTTCAGTAATATATAAATATACATCGGGAGCCATCATGCTTCCCATCTATCAAAATCAACCACATTGTGGATTTCTTTCACACTCGAGTTCAAAATAAATCCATTAAGACCAGAAGGTCAAATCATTCAAAATATCTCAAATATTCAACATCAACGTGCTTATAACACAAACTTTCTCAAAAAAACACAATTTCCAATGGAGATTCATGGCCTAAATATGAAAATCATGATAAATATCATTCAAGATTCATGCTTTATATCTCCACACATGTAAATTCATCTTTCAAAATCATAACCATCAAGATTTCATAATAATCATCATAAGATATAGGTTCATGCGTCAAATTTGTAAAAAATCAAATAAAAATCATGCCTTTGTAAAAAAAATTACTTTTGGGCATAAGAACAAAAGAGAGTTCTTGTTGAAAACCCCCCACATATCTTGAATGATGAACTTTAGATCGATACTCATTTTTGAGATCTTAATTGTGCCTTGGAATGATGGTTCTTGGAGTTCTTGAACTAGGAACTTGGAATCTTGAATAAATTTGCAGAAGTAAATGGTGAACTTTGGAGGTTCTTGAAGTTGCATGTAGGAGTTTAGGGTTTCCTTTTTGGGGGAATTTGATGAAATATAACATATAATGCTTCTAATAGGCTTTAATATAGGGTTTGGACGGATTTTGGGTGAGGGGAAATGACCAAAATGCCCCTAAAAATCAAATAATTCTCAATTTTGTCCTTTGATGGACTGTTTTGATAGTCTGAAGTAGATCAACCATAATATTTTACTCCGATATCCAAATTGGTTGAAACTAATTTCATTAGAAAGAGGACTCTCATCTCTTTCCATTGATATATAGTATCTCACCAAGATCATTGTGTACGATGAGTTATAATCATTTGAAGTTGACCCAAAAATTCACTTTTGGTAGGCTGAAGTAGTTCGACCATAACTTTTTGCTTCGATAGACAAATTGGATGAAACAAATTTCATTGGAAAGAGGATTCACAGAGATTTCCGTTGATATATAGTAAATCACCCAGATCATTATGTACAAGGAGTTATGATCGTTTAAAGTTGGAGCAAAAATACATCAGGCCTCAGTACTTTTTCCTACACATTTTACTGTTTACTACTATTCACGGTTCGATCAGAATGTTCATAACTAGTCGCTCGGGTGTCCGTTTTGGATAATCCACATATAGTTGGAAAGCTTATTCGATACTTTATGCAATGGTGGGTGATAATCTAAGAAATTCCACACGAAAAAATTTATAATTTATTCTAGAAGATAAAACCCAACACATTTACGCACAAAATTTCAACAAAAAATTTCCCGGGGTATTACATCATCCCCCCATTGGAAACATTCATCCTCGAATCATGCTAGACATGCCGATTAGATAGGGAATAGAGCATACAACTAAAACTAGTCGTTAGACTCATCACCACATCGTTTCTCACTCCGAATGCAACATAGAATGCATAAATTCAAGAAACTACAGCTGAACACATAATAAATGACAGCTGAACTGCTGCAACTTTTATCAAAAGTGCATGATTTAGGAAAGAACGGTAACTTTGGCTTGATCGAAGTTCGCAAAAAATAGGTGTGGGTACTTGGATCGCATATCCGCCTCAGCTTCCCATGTTGCACCCTCAACAGATTGGTTTCGCCACAACACCTTGACCAAGGGAACTTCTTTGTTCCTTAGTCTTCGGACACTGACATCAAGAATCTCAACAAGAATCTCATCAAAAGAAAGATTCTCTTGAGTGTCAGCACTCACAGAGGAATCCACTACTACAGTATCGCTAATATGCTTTCTAAGCATGGAGACATGGAATATTGGATGAACGGAGGACAACTCGGAAGGCAACTCGACCTCATAAGCTACCTTACCAACACGACTAAGAATTTTGTAAGGACCAACATAACGGGGACTAAGCTTCCCTTTCTTTCCGAATCTCTTCACCTCCCTCATGGGTGAAATTTCCAGATACACTAGGTCACCAACTTCAAACTCAAGGTCTCTCCTTCTAACATCCGCATATGACTTCTGATGACTCTGCACAGTTTTCAACCTTTCCCTAATCAACTTAACTTTTTCCATAGCCTTAATACCGAATCAGGACCACTTATAACCGCTTTACCCTCCTCGAACCAACCTATGGGTGATTTACCCTTCCTCCCATATAAGGCTTCAAACTAAGCCATGTCAATACTAGAGTGGAAACTATTATTGTAAGCAAACTCTATCAACGGTAAGTGATCATCCCAACTTCCCTTAAAGTCAAGTGCACAAGCTCTCAACATATCCTCTAAGGTCTGGATGGTCTGCTCAACCTGACCATAGATCTGTGTATGAAAAGCAGAACTCAAAAGCACTTAGGTACCAAGACCCTTCTGAAAAGCTTTCTAAAATTGCGAAGAAAACTGAGTACCCCTATCCAAAATGATAGACAAGGGAACTCCATGCAGTCTGACTAGCTCTTGAATATACAATCTAGCATAATCCTCAGTAGTATATGAAGTATGAACAGAAAAGAAATGAGCAGACTTAGTCAACCTATTAACTACAACCCAAATGGAATCATGATGGCATCGGGAAGGAGGTAAACCAATCACAAAGTCCATATTTATCTCTTCCCACTTCCATGTGGGAATACTAAACTCTTGCATCATACCACCAGGTCTTTGGTGTTCAACCTTAACCTGTTGGCATATTGCACACTTAGCTATAAACGCTGCTATATCTTTCTTCATGCCACTCCACCAATAGATTTCCCGCAAGTCTTGGTACATATTGGTGGCACCAGGATGAATAGAATATCGCACCCCATGCGCTTCAGCCATAATCCTCTATCTCAGATCATC
The DNA here is from genome assembly GCF_002878395.1 of Capsicum annuum. Taxonomy (NCBI): domain Eukaryota; kingdom Viridiplantae; phylum Streptophyta; class Magnoliopsida; order Solanales; family Solanaceae; genus Capsicum; species Capsicum annuum. Next base: position 8,731,355 of record NC_061112.1, on the reverse strand, counting down.
AACATTTGGGACACATAATCTACCCTGCAATCTCAACACACCATCTCCTCCTTGGGAGAAAACCTCTACATTTTGGTCCTTGACTGACTCCTTCAGTCTGACCAAACTAGCATCTAAGTATTCTTTTTCTTTCACTTCCGAAACCAAGGAGGATTCGAAACAACTCTAAACCCCTATACTACCTTCAGTAGAGTCAAACAACCTAACCCCCAATCTAGCCAAACGATGTACTTCATGATCCAACTCTTTCTTACTTTCTACCATATGCGAAACACTACCTATGGAAACTCTACTTAGGGCATCCGCCATAATATTGGCCTTGCCCGGATGGTACAACACACTCATATCATAGTCCTTTAATAATTCTAACCATCGTCTCTGCCTAAGATTCAATTCTCTCTGGGTAAACACATACTGCAGACTCTTATGATCAATGAAAACATCAACATGGACACCATACAAATAGTGTCTCACGATTTTCAAAGCAAACAGAACAGCAGCCAACTCAAGGTCATGGGTGGGGTGATTTTTTTCATGGGGTTTCAACTGTCTAGAAGCATAAGCTATCACCTTACCCTTCTACGGGAGTACACCAGTATATCATTGATGAACACTATGAAAAACATATCCAGATATGGTCTAAACACTCAATTCATGAGGTCCATGAAAGCTTCGGGGGCATTAACCCAAAATACATAACAAGAAACTCAAAATGGCTATAACGAGTTTGGAAAGCTCTTTTAGAGATGTCACACTCCCTAAATTTGAGTTGATGATAGCCGAAACGAAGGTCTATCTTTGAGAAATAACTTGCACCTTGCAATTGGTCAAACAAATCATCTATTCTCGGAAGTGGGTACTTATTTTTTATGGTGACTTTATTCAGTTGGCGGTAATCAATGGACATAAGCAAAGAGCCATCTTTCTTTCTCACAATCAACACGGGAGCACCCCCAAGGAGAAACACCGGGCCTTATGAAACCCTTATTTAGTAGATCTTTGACTTGCTCTTTCAACTCCTTAAGTTCTGTAGGGGCCATACGGTAAGGAGGAATAGAAATGGGTTGAGTATTGGGAAGAAGATCAATCCCGAAGTCTATCTCTCTATTAGGAGGTATCCCTGGGAGATTATCCGAAAAGACATCATAAAACTCATTGACGACGTTAACAGACTGGAGAGTTGGAGTCATAGACTTAGTGTCTTTGACTCTAACCAAATGGTAAATACACCCCTTGGAAATAAGCTTTCTAGCTTTGAAGTAAGAGGTAAAATGACTCTTGGGTGACACAAAATTCCCAGATCATCATTATTTCTTCTCGCTCAATGTGGAGGCATATTTTTGAAAGAGGGGACCATAAATCAATAGCAGAGAGAGACACTTTAAGCATAATAGACTTCTGAAAGAAAGAATCACACTTTTTCCTAAAACGTCTTGTATCATCTTGCTCATGGATGTGGCGCGCTACACACCGATGATCAAGACTCTACTTAACGGGGCTTGTCACACTCCTTAGGACACCATAAAACCTTAGGCTCTGATTCCATGTTTGTAACACCCCAAAAATGGGTCCCGGAGCATCACACGGTGCTTGAGGCTACGAGTAGCCCCAAGCTAACCCTTTGAGCCATTTTCATTCAGTTCAACACGAATCAATGGGGTTTCCATAAATAACCCTCAAATATCAACAGAGTAATCATCATCTAAGAATAAAAGAATTTCAAAAAGATAACAAAATACAACTTATTAGTCAACTCCCAACATCTATACTAGTCTGACAAGCCTCTAAGAAAATCAATAAAACCAGCGAGCCATTGAGATATGCCCCAACTGACTCATACTCAGTTATCAAATGTAAATAATTCTGTGAAACCAACATCAGACATCACATCTCCAGAACATGAGGACTCACCATAATAGAGGATATAGAACAGTGTGCCTGAAGAATCACTGTCGTACCTGGAACTGAGCACCTGAACCTACATTCCGAAAAAATGCAGCCCATATCCAAAGATGTGGGTCAGTACCATGGAAAAAAACCGAGTACATAGGGGTGTATGAAGTTTTATAAACAACATCATCATAAATATTTATAAGAAATATGCAGGATGTATGAAAGACTCAAATAGCCCGAAGAAAATCATCATAATCATGAGAGGATGAAATAAGTATATTAACACATGTGAGTTATCATATAATTTGTCAATCACTTTCAGTTCATCAAGAATATTAATTCTCATAATGTAAATATCATTTAAATCTTTAGAAAGAATAACTTTCACAATTCCACTTTCAAATCACTTCACCGTTCACCATAGACACAAGGAAACGGACACGCACTGGGAGATCCTATAACCGACATAAACCATGTGAGCCACATAGAGTCCAACGTCCAACCCACGTTGGGGAGAGCCATCCTATCCTTGCCATCGAAGTAGGACTATCAATATCAAATCCACACAAACTAGTGATCACTATATAAATCAGCCTCAGGCTCACTCCTACGGGGGCACATAGTTCTAGGGAAGTAAGGTTGCTTTATACCTCCCACTCGGTGCTAAAGATTTCTCCCAAACTTAGCTCAGATTATTTCAAAGACAATCCACAACAAACCAATTTCAGTAATATATAAATATACATCAGGAGCCATCATGCTTCCCATCTATCAAAATCAACCACATTGTGGATTTCTTTCACACTCGAGTTCAAAATAAATCCATTAAGACCAAAAGGTCAAATCATTCAAAATATCTCAAATATTCAACATCAACGTGCTTATAACACACACTTTCTCAAAAAAACACAATTTCCAATGGGGATTCACGGCCCAAATATCAAAATAATGATAAATATCATTCAAGATTCATTCTTTATATCTCCACACATGTAAATTCATCTTTCAAAATCATAACCATCAAGATTTCATAATAATCATCATAAGATATGGGTTCATACTTCAAATTCATAAAAAAATCAAATAAAAATCATGCCTTTGTAGAAAAAATTACTTTTGGGCACAAGAACGAAAGAGAGTTCTTGTTGAAAGACCCCACATACCTTGAATGATGAACTTTAGATCGATACTGATTTTTGAGATGTTAATCGTGCCTTGGAATGATAGTTCTTGGAGTTCTTGAACTAGGAACTTGGAATCTTTAATAAATTTGCAGAAATAAATGTTGAACTTTGGAGGTTCTTGAAGTTGGATGTAGGAGTTTAGGGTTTTCTTTTTGGGGGAATTTGATGAAATATAACATCTAATGCTTCTAATAGGCTTTAATATAGGGTTTGGACGAATTTTGGGTGAGGGGGAATGACCAAAATGCCCCTAAAAATCAAATAATTCTCAAATCTGTCCTTTGATGGACTGTTTTGATAGTCTGAAGTATATCAACCATAACATTTTACTCCGATATCCAAATTGGATAAAACTAATTTCATTAGAAAGAGGACTCTCATATCTTTCCGTTGATATATATTATCTCACCAAGATCATTGTGTACGATGAGTTATGATCATTTGAAGTTGACCCAAAAATTCACTTTTGGTAGGCTGAAGTAGATCGACCATAACTTTTTGCTCCGATAGACAAATTGGATGAAACAAATTTCATTGGAAAGAGGACTCGCAGAGCTTTCCGTTGATATATAATATATCACCCAGATCATTATGTACAAGGAGTTATGATCATTTAAAGTTGGAGCAAAAATACGCCAAGCCTCAGTACTTTTTCCTACACGTTTTACTGTTCACTACTATTCACGGTTCGATCGAAATATTCATAACTAGTCGCTCGGGTGTCTATTTTGGATAATCCACATATAGTTGGAAAGCTTATTCGATACTGTATGGAATGGTGGGGGATAATCTAAGAAATTCCACATGAAAAAATTTATAATTCATTCTAGAAGATAGAACCCAACACGTTTACGCACAAAATTTCAATGAAAAATTTCCTAGGGTATTACAATAGCATACAGATATCAGTTTTCCAATTATCAATAATTTAGTATTTTAGTTTACAAACTATTTTATATTCATGTTCTTATGCTTGGCCATGCATTCTTAGCCTTTATAGTTTTCATTAATTCTTACTCTGTACCTCATGTTTTTCATTAAGTCAGTTATTAATCATGCACATGAAACCATTCCTATTAGCCTAACCTTATTTAGCATACCATTACATTCAAAGTGTTGATCACATACTCTTTTCTTGTTCTATGATGTCTTATATTATAGGTTTAGACGGTTAAGGTCCCAATCGGACCTAGATATCCCAACGTATGTAGCAGTAGTAGCAGTGGTGATTATTCATGTTCTGAGGAACATTACATTTATTTCAGTTTATTCAGTTCTGTAGTCAGTTGGAGTTAGTTTAGGACTTGTCCCACAACCTTACAGTCAGACAATTTAGAGCCTTTTAGACTAGTGTAGATAGTCAGTTAGTTCTCAGTTGTTATTATCAACTATTTTATCTGTATTATTAGTATTAATTTACAGACATTATTAGAAAAATTATTTAAAACCTTATGGCATTTATCAGTTAAATTCTGCGTATGATCTTGTGTTATCAATTTTAACTAGTACTCATAGCAAGCACCAATATCATGGGTTAGCTTGTGGTCACTTGTAACCGTAAGAACCGTGTGGCGTCGAGGGTGTACTCTCAGGTACAAACTTTGTATCAGAGCCTAAGGTTTTAAAATATCCTATAAAGTCTGAAAGTTGTATTGAGTGGAGTCTTATGCATGTGTATAAAGTGCGCCATACTTATGGACAAAAGGCTACAAGATGTTTTAGGAAAAGTTCCCCTTCTTTCAGTGTTATTGTCATGTGAAATAGCATGATCTGAACTTAAAATCTTCATCTAATTAATCTTACTTCCATTTATAGAACATGCCTCCCAGAAGGACTAACAAAAGAAGAAATAGAAATCAGCTAGCACCTCTTCCCATTTAGAAAGATCCCTTGAATAAGCATATTTTGCATGCCAAGTTTAGAGTTGCATTCACTACCTTAGATAATTAAGTAGTAGCCCAGAATAATTAGCTGACTGCTACACCAATAGTTTCGTTGGTTAATACAACCACATCTAGGATTTAGGATTTCACCCAAATAAAGCCTCCTTTATTTTTGGGATCTATGTCAGATGAGGATCTGTAGGAATTCCTCAACATAGTTCAGAAGATAACTGATATTATGGGTGTGACTTCTGGTGAGGGTGTAGAGTTAGGTGCTTACCAGTTGCATGATGTTTCTCACACTTGGTTTAAGAAGTGGAGAGAGAATAGAGTCACAGATGCAGGGCCTATAGAATGGAAGGAGTTTGTTGCATCCTTCTTTGATAGGTTCATCCCTTTGGAGCTGAAAAAAGCTAAGGTGTTAATGTTTATTAATTTGAAGCAGGGAAATATGAGTATGAAAGAGTATTCCATTAATTTTACTCAGCTAGACAGGTATGCTGCTCATGTGGTGGATGATAACTGATCTAGGATGAGCAAGTTCGTGTCTGGCATATCTGATAGTGTGGTCAAGAAATGTAGGACCGTAATGTTGATCAAAGTGATAGACTTTTCTAGGTTGATGGTACATGCCTAATAGATTAAACAAGAGAAGGACAAGGTTGATGGTAATCGTTCTTAGTTCCCCTAGAAATCTTTAGTTCCAGGTCTATCCTCATATAGTGCACCTATGAAAAAGTTCAGATATAATAATTGGGATAGGGCACCAGGCTCTAAGTCCCAAAGAAGTGTAAGCAGTGCCCGCACTAATCCTCTTTGCAAGAATTATGGAAGAAATCATCAAGGTGTCTACAGGGCTTGCTGCAATATGTGTTTTTGATGTGGAAATCTAAACCATAGGTTGAAGTAATGTCTGGCAGGTATGTTTAAAGGTAGGAATAATTGTCAACGGGGTTAGGCTAACTCATCAGTAGCATCTGCAGGTCACCTAACTCAACAAGGCTCCATTTCTAATGCCACTAGTGGACAGCGCCCAAATAGGCTTTACGCATTTCAGTCTCAAAAGGATCAAGAAAGTTCTCCTAATGTGGCTACTGGTACATTGCAGGTCTTTCATTTACATATTTATGCTTTGCTGGATCCCAAAGCTTCTCTTTCTTTTGTAACCCCTTATATAGTTGCTAATTTTGGAGTCATTCCCACAACCTTATCAAATCCTTTCTTAGTGTCTACTGCAGTGGGTAAGTTAATCCTAGCCTAATAGGTATTTAGAAATTGCCTAATAATAGTATCTCAGAAAGACATTTTAGTAGACCTGGTAGAGTTGCAGATGATGGATTTTGACATTATTCTTGGCATGTATTGCTCCATTCATGTATGCTTTAGTTGATCGTAGAAACAAAGTTGTTCATTTTCAGTTTCCAAATGAACCAGTCATTGAATGGAAGGGTAGTACTACAGCTCTTAAGGGTTATCTTGTTTCGTACCTTTGAGCGAGAAAAATGATATCCAAAGAGTGTATTTATCTTTTTATTCAATTCAAATATTCTAACTCAGATACCCCCAATCTCAATTCAGTTTCAGTAGTAAGAGAATTTCTAAATTTATTCCCTGAAGATCTTCTCGAAGTTCCTTCCAAAAGGGAAATTAACTTCAAAATAGACCTTCTTCTAGATACCCAGCCTATCTCTATCCCTCCATACAGAATGGCTCCAGCCGAACTCAAAGATTTGAAAGATCTCCTAGAAAAAGGATTCATCAGGCCTAGTATTTCCCCATGGGGCACACCAGTTCTTTTTATGCATAATAAAAATAGTTATCTTAGAATGTATGTCAACTACCATCAGTTGAACAAAGTCACAATCAAGAATAAATACCCACTTCCCAAAATCGATGACTTATTCAAACAACATCAGGGAGCATTATTTCTCCAAGATAGACCTCAGATCCAGCTATCATCAGCTTAGTGTCAGAGAATAAGACATTCCAAAAATAGTCTTCAAAACTCGGTATGATTACTTTAAGTTTAATGTTATGTCCTTCAGTGTAACCAATTCCCCCAGCCTTTATAGACTTGATGAACCAAGTGTTCAAGCAATATTTGGACATGTTCATCAAAGTCTTCATAGATGATATTCTTGTCTACTCCTACAATGAAAATTAACATGATGACAACCTCAGAATTGTATTGCAGACTCTTAGAGCTCATCAAATGTTCGCCAAGTTTAGTAAGTGTGAGTTTTGGCAAAGGTTAATAACTTTTCTCAGAAATATTATTTTTGGTGATAGCATTAGAGTTGACCCTCAAAAGATCAACGTTGTAATAAGTTGTCCCAAACCCATCTCTCCATCAGATATCAGAAGTTTCTTGGGTTTGGCTAGATATTACTGAGAATTTGTTAAATGGTTTTCATCTATTGCAACTCCTATGTCTAGATTGACTTAGAGGAAAGTCAAGTTTCAGTGGTCAGATTCTTTCAAGAACAGTTTTCAAGAGTTGAAGACTCGACCTACCTCATCCCCAGTTTTGACTTTGCCAGATAGTTCAGATGGGCTTGTTGGTAACTGTGATGCTTTCAGAGTTGGTTTTGGGTGGTATTTTGATGTAGAGAGGTATGCTCATAGCGTATGCCTCTAGGCAACTTAAGCCCCATAAAAGGAATTATCCCAACCATGATCTTAAGTTAGCAGCTGTTGTGTTTGCCTTGAAAATTTAGAGGCATTATTTGTATGGGTTGCATGTTGATATGTTGACGATCAGAAGAGTTTACAATATGTACTTTCACATAGTGAGGTTAATATTCGTTAGAGAAGGTGGTTATAATTGTTAAAAGCTTATAATATAAGCATTTTATACTATACGGGCAAGGCTAATATATTAGCAGATGCCCTCAGTAGACTGTCCATAGGTAGCGTGGCTCATTTTGAAGGTGATAAGAACAAGCTGGTTCAGGAGGTTCATCAGTTGGCTAGATTAGACATTTATTTGGTTGACTTGGCTGAGGGTAGTGTATGGGTTTAGAGCAATTCAAAATATTCTTTCGTTACCGAAGTAAAAGAAAAGCAAGATAGGGATCCTATTCTATGTAGATTGAAGGAGTCAGTCAAAGATAAAAAAGTAGAGGTTTTCTCCCAAGGGGAAGATAGTGTGTTGCGTTGCCAGGGTAGACTATGTGAGCCATGTGTAGATGACCTGAGGCAGTGGATTATTGTAGAAGTGCATGGTGCGCGTTACTCTATTCATCTAGGGGCCATTAAGATGTACCGTGATTTGCAGGAAATCTATTTGTGGAATAGGATGAAGAAGGATGTTGCAAAATTTATAGAGAGGTGCTCTAATTGATATCAGGTCAAGTTTGAGAACCAAAAACCTAGTGAATCTATGCAGGAGTTTAGTATTCCCACTTAGAAGTGGGAAGAGGTGAACATGGATTTTGGGATAGGGTTGCCTCATTCACATTGCTAGTATGATTCGATTTAGGTTCTTGTAGACAAAATGACCAAATCAGCTCATTTCTTGCCTATCCACACCTCTTATTCAACCAAGGACTATGCCAAGCTCTAAGTTAGAAATTTGGTTAGGTTGAATGGAATCTCATTGTCCATTATTTCAGATAGGAGTGCTCAGTTTACCTCTAACTTTTGGATAGTTTTTTAGAAGGGTCTTGGTACCCAAGTTTCTCTCAGTACAACCTTTCACCATCAGATAGATGGTCAGGCAGAGAGGACCATTTAGACCTTAGAGGACATGTTGAGATCTTGTATTATCTACTTTAAGGGCAGTTGGTATAATTATTTGTCGCTGATTGAGTTCTCCTACAATAACAGTTATTATTCTAATATTTAGATGGCTCTATTTGAGGCTCTTTATGGGAGAAAGTTTAGATCTCTTATTGGGTGGTTTGAGGTAGGTGATACCGTATTTGGTGTGTGGCGTGTTGACTTTATGGGCCTATTTCTGAGTTTTCATGGGATGAAATACATCTTGATTGTAGTTGACTACATATCCAAGTAGGTGGAAGAAATTGCTCTTTCCAACAATAATTGCCGGAGTGTCATGATATTTTTGTATAAGAATCTTTTCTCTTGATCTGTACTCCGTGAGCTATCATCAATAATGGTGGGTACTATTTTTGCAATCGTCTATTCAAAGCACTACTTGAGAAATATGATGTGAAGCATAAGGTGTCAACACCTTTCCATCATAGGTAAGTAGTCAAGTGGAGGTCTCCAATCTGTAGACAAAGTCCAGTATGGCAAAGAATATGAATGTCAATAGGACTGATTGGTTTAGAAAATTAGATAATGCACTTTTGGCTGAGTGGATAGCATACAAGACCCTTGTTGGTTCATCCTCTTATTATCTTGTATATGAAAAGGAATGCCACTTGACTATTGAACTTGAGCATAAGGCACTATAGGCGTTGAAGAAGTTAAATTATGAATGGAGTGATGTCTTACACTTGAGATTAGATGAGATGAATGAGGTGGATAAGGTTTGCCTCCATGCTTATGAGAGCTCAGCCTTGTATAAGGAGAAGATGAAATTGTACCATGACATGAGAATTAAGAGGAGGGATTCTGTAACGCCCTAAATTTGGTACCTAGAACGCTACATGGTGCTCATGACCCCTAAGGACCACAAGCTAACCCATGACTGATATTTGTACCTGAACACTTCATAATATACTGTATAAATACAGAAACATGAACTGAAAGGCCTTAAGGTTAAAAACTGAAACATAATTGATAAATCATAACATATGGATGAGGTATGAAATATCCAAACACTGAAATAACTGTCTGAACATGATAGTCTAAAAAGTCTCTAACTGACTGAACTGCCTGAATATGAAGTTGATGGAACATGTCCCCAACTAACCCCAACTAATAAATTAATTAATGAGATAATAAATAAATGGTCATGTCCTCGAAGGATAAGGACTCACTGCTATCTCTGACTGCTGAGACTGGAATGCTACTGATGCTCAGCAGCTCGTGCTTCTGAACCTATGGTATAAAAAACCATAGCACAAATGCATCAGTACTGTGAATGTACTAGTATGCATGGAAGGTAGGATGAATTCCAAGGGTTTAAATGCATGAACTATACTAACTGACTAGACAACATGAACATGAGAATACATGCATGAATAAATAATAACTGTAACTGAGTTTGTGATAACATGATTACTGAATCTAATTACTGATTACATGAGATACTGATAATTGTATAACTAAAATAACTGATACTAAGCAACTGTATCTGACAGTCTAGTTTTTGATGGAACTAGCTGAGTTCCATACTATTCTGAGTCGACTGTATCTGATAGTCCTGAATTTTGTAGAACTATCTGAGTTCTATTACTGAGACTGAATAATTGTATCTGACAGTCCTGATTCTGTAACTAAAACTATGGGAATTAATACGATGCTCCGAGACCGAGAGAATATGAATGTCACCCAAACCAAAGTTGAGGACGGTTAGGTGATACATAACTTGTTAGATTTTTCATGCAAGGCATCGATATAGTTTGAAAAGCACAAATAGTCTGTGGAGTTATGAAGTTAGGGGGAATATAATTCTAGTGCTCATCTCATATTTATCACAACCCGAATTACCAAGAAATCATTACTATTTCTCTTTTTGTTACAAATCTCCCCTTTTTATTTGTACAATTTCTAGTTGTGTCAACAATCTCTTGATAGATTTTTGGTTTGTTCCTCATGGGATCAACCCTAATCTAGTTGGGTTCTATATTTGACTGATGGCTACTTTATAGTTTTATAGAGGTGTAATTTGGATGGTATCAATGACCTTACTTGCCATACCCAAAATAATTCCCACTACCGGCTATACACTCTCCTTGGTGATTCTTACCATACCTCGTGTAAACTGGATTAGTACGTCCATTAGTGACAGAGCCTTGGGACTTAGATCCTGGTGACCTATCCTAATACTCTTTCCTGAACTTAGGCACTGGAACACTAGTTGAAGGTGGGACTAGTGATGAATATTTCTGGTAGAACTGAGAATGAGTTCCACCATCTGACCTTTGTTGAGATAAATTAAAACAGCCTGTTCGGACCTCTTACTCTCCCATTCCTTCTCCTTAATTTTCTCTTCTTCAAATTGTTGAACATGAACCATTAGCCTGGACATGTCTATTTTCTTAACCAATATAGCAGTCCTACACTCTTTAACCACTTCCTCAAAATTTCGTACACAAACATACTCATACGGGCACTGAAGTCAGCAACCATAACAGGAGTACACTTTTCAACTTAGTAAACATATGAGAATACTTCTTCACACTCATGTTACCATGCTTCGGTTTTATGAATTCCTGCACTATTGCCTTCCTTATATCAAGTGGGAAAACCCTATCAAAAATGGATCAACAAATGCATCCTACTTTACCGGTCCTATATCTAGACCTCTATCTTTCTTTTATTTCTTGTACCAAGTATGAGTCATTCCTTGCCATTGATAAGCTACTTAGTCAGCACTTTTGGTCAGAGTGACACCCATGATCTTATTAACTTTTTGAATTTATCCATGAACTCTTGTTGATCCACTTCAAACTTAGACCCAAAGAATACAAAAGGATTCATCTGAATGAAGTATCGAACTCTGGTTGCTATCATATTCACTGTTGGGCTAGCTAGTATAACAACTTGCTGGTTGATCTGGGTGGTCATGGAATAGGTTAACACTGTGAACGCAGCCCTGAATTCAACATAGAAAACTTGTTCATTTAGAGGGTTTGTTGGAGCTGGTGGTGGTACTTGCTAATTCCCATTCCTGATTCCACTAGTTCTCTTAGGTGAAATATTTTGTAAATATGAATAGCATGAGGAAGAAGGTTTTAATAGAGTTCACATCCCATCGCACGATATGAACATGAAAGAAATAAAACTATTCCTAAAATATTCCATATGCTCTCACTCTTAATTGTGGTATGTTTCATACCACTAAATAAGACCCTATCATAATGCGGCTTTTAGATACCCTAGGATAGTTTAAACTTAATTCTCTGATACCAAGTTTGTCACCATCTGAGACTATCTTCTAGATATAATAGGGTGTTTAGAGTCATAAGTGACCCTAAGATAACTCATGGTCTGGCAAGACATTAAGAATACAAAAATAACTAATATAATACTGTGCAGAAGCAATACTGAATGATACATTAGTGACCGAAATCAATAACTATATCTGATTTAAAAATCATAAAGCTGAATATGTAGTAATCTATATGACTTTTTGAACGCCTCCAAATAAGATGAGTTGTTGGAAACTGCTCCCAGCTAACTCTAACTGTCTGAAACTAAAATAATAAGAAAAATAAAGTATCAATACTAGTCCTCAAATAATGAGGACTCACTAATGTACTGATTTTGATATGGTGGGGTGTCGTACTATGCTTCATCTGGATGTTGAGAATCCAAGCCTTTATTATAAGGCAATATAGCACAAAGAGAGGTATGCACTTAATATGATGAATATACTGAGCATGTGAGATATGCACAACACTATGTAAGATAAGAATGCAAAAAATAACATAAGGAGAGGACATGAACTAAAAAATGTAGACTGGTGCAATAACCCGGTAATAATCATGAAATAATACAATGCATTGAAATAACTGAATATGATTTTTGTGGGGTCTGATAGTGAATGGTGGAAGCTACTATTAACCGACGTACCCAATCTGAACTAAATAGGGCCCAACTAGTAACCTAGTCAAATGAGTGTTTGGTACCTTGTTGAAGGTAAGATCACTAGATGATGTGGATCCATTAATTTGATGTTCAAAGGACAATAATGTCAACCTACAATGGTAACTCAGTACTGGGACTTGATTTATCTAAACTTATGTTCTCTTGGTGCTAAGTATTACTTTTAACTAAAAGAAAATTTATATACTGAAATACTCAATAATATTGATATTATGAACTAAAAGGTAAGTGCTTTACCGAAAAGCATTCTAAATCATAAAAACTGAAAGAATGAGTATTCAAATAACAATCCATGATATCCTAGGTCATCAAGTGTTCATAACCTACCATCTCAGATGAATGCAACTATTATGACTATTTCATAAACTGAGTGAACTTAAAGAAATTTAATAACTTAAGTCCAAAATCATGGATTTCATAATATAATTAGGTTTGTGATCACGAAAATGTAAGGGTACTGAAATTCCTGGTAAAATATAGATTACAACTCAATAATATCAAGGGACTGAGATATTAATAAATTTATAACATTCATGAACCTTAAACTTTGAAGAAGGAACGGAACTGAGGGTTGCGTTAACTTTGGGACTCTATGGGGGAAAGAAAATCCATTCATGAAATTCCACATACTTAAAGATAAGAACCCTGAAAGAATCATTAAAATTGAAAGCCTGAAAAAGATGAACCCTAAGTCTGTCGTGGGGAAAGATATCACCTCTTTTCTCTGTGTTAAAACAAAGTGTGAGATATTTTTGTAGTAATGAGGGCTTATGGTGATATCAACCTTAGTAATCAATCTTGAAATAACTTAAATGACTTAGTTTTGATGTTAAAAGAGTGAAAAAGGACTGATGTGCCCTTTTAAATTTGTAACTTAAAAAACTATAGAGTGAGTCGTATAGACCATTCCACGATCGTGGGATCTATCTACGAACTTGGGTGGGACTTGTGGGTGTGACACTGAACTGGAAGTTCTATGAACATGATCAACAAACCCATGGCATAATCTTGGGACCCACTCACAATAGTACCTTGGTTCGTTGATTGAAAGTCCAAATCGGATCATCTTTAGGACTTATGATCGTACCTAAGATCGTGATTTCAAAGCATGGTCGTGGTTCCCTCTCATCGTTGAAAGGTACACTTGTCAAGTTTCAGGTTTTTAGGGTTGTTTCAACCAGAGGAGACCTTTGTACAATCGTGTAATGTAACCATGTTCGTGGTTTGGCTCCCGACATCTCACTGCTGGACAGTGTTTCACGAAAATAACCATAAATTTTTACTTTGATATCGGACTTAGGAGAAACTAGATGTGTTGGAAAGATAATTCAAATATCTATTATTTGGTGGGTCTTAATATCAAAAATACTTTGAAATCTATAATTTATGCTCATTTAAAGTTGATTATAGCAAGATTCTTCTAAAGAATTCAATCGGTAAGGAAGGTGTTGACTTTGCCATGTGCTAGGAGTTACTTGAGGCCTTAATACATGTCTAAATCACTACTCATTCTATCAAAACATGATGTTTGATACTACATGTACTTGAAGTATGGTTCTAATCTTAGCTTGAATTTTCAGGGTGTTACACCAACTATCCCCACAACTCACAATTAAAACATAATAACTATGGAAATGGAAAAATGGTCAAAATAGATAAAATGAAAAAAAATCACAACTATTATTATTGCATATATCATTATTTATGTCCATGGATCTCTACAACAAAACGTATGATGCTATCATAATTTATTTCTATATTATAGAAGTGTGAGTTAGCACATAGGAAGTGGTCGACACGCGTGCTTGTTGGTATTGTTTCTTAACTATTGAATGTTTTGGACATTTTATAGTTATGGTGCTTCAAGTTGTTGTACCCATAGTTGAATATGTATACACACTTCAGCCCATTGATCAATAAGCCCAACCTACCTTTAATTATTACATTGTGTATCTACTTAAAAGCATGTAGGGTCACTTCTTTTTGCTTCATGTTTTCTATATTCATTTCATTTGTTTAATATAATGGATCCCACGTCTTCATTTCAACTAACTATTGTAGCACTTCCTTTTTTAAGGAAAAACTAAACACATCTATTGTATTATCATGTTCAACTTAAAATTTTATATTATGGTAATTTAATTTTACTTATCTAACTCTTTTCGATCTATTGCTAAAAAATTCATTTATATCACATTAATCGGGATAGAGTAATATGCATTATCTGAACATTAAATAAAAAGTATTATAAACTACAATAGTCAACAATTCATTTATAGCACATAAATTTGAGAAAAAAGGGAGTAACATATATTATGTAAAAATTATGTTAAGGGTACTATAAATCATAATAATTAATAATTGAAAATATCAACAAAACTATATAAATGTTTTGTTGATTGTAGCAATTTCATTTTCATTGGAGACGCATGAAAAAGATTTGTTTACTCAAAATTTTATGAATGCAACATAAATTGAGATATATAAATTTAATTTTTTTATGAAAAGTAACATAATCACAATAATAATTAAATTAAAATATATTTGAAAGATATATTAAAAATTTATTTGACTTTTAAAATTCTACCAATGCCATGTAAATGGAGATATATGGAGTAATATATATTACTTCAAAATTACATAGAAAAGTAATATAAATCATAATAATTAACATCTAAAATATTTGATTGACTTTCACAAACGTTCCACGAGTGCCACATAAATAGAGATGAAAAGAGTAATATATACTATCTGAAAATTATATAAAAGTATTATAAATCAATTATTAATAATTTAAAACATTTAAAAATCATAGAAAAATTGATTGACTTTTCAAATTCTATTTGTGCAATATAAATTGAGATAAGAAAATAACATACATTGGGTCCATGCTGGCACAGACTCCAATATCTAGTATTTATAATATTCCATCTTTAAAATATTGTGCTTAATGCTATTTTAGTTCCATTTTACGTGTCTCTAATCACATAAATTTTTATAGTTTTTTATTTTAATAATTATGAAAGATTTAATTTTAAAAAATAATATAAGTTATAAACTTCTCATCTATCCTTTATGCGGTGTTTTTATATCTATAGAAATCTCATGGCATGCTTAAAATCATAATTCGAAAAATCTTTCTTAATTTGTTGGTTAAACTATTTGTTCAGTGAAACACCTGAACATAGATTAAAATGGATATTAGTGATGAATTTATTAGCAATATCTCTTGATTGATACTAGAATATCTCATGATTGATCTTCCATATCTCAATATCTCATCAGTGGTTTAGTTTCTATTTAGGAGAAGATTACAATTCTTTATTACTTGATTCTTTACTTATTTGGTTAGTTCTCTCTTGTATATATACACACACACATCAATAAAATTAACACACTTCTCTCCAATAGTAAATTTTATATGGTATCAAGATCCTAAAAGCTTCATAGCATTTTTTTTCCACCCTGAGAATTTGTATTTTTTTTCCTCTGCCAAGACAATGGCTCCAAGCAATACCTCCACTAAAAACACCTCAGCCACACCTCCAAACAATTCCTCTATTGAGAACACTTCCACCACACCTTCTCATGTGGCTGCACCAAGTTCTCCCATAATTCTCACTATGAATAACAATGAGCAGTTGATTAGTATCAATGTTGTTGCTCAGGCACCTCTAAAGCTCAACAATGTGAACTAACAGTCATGGAAATACCAGTGGGAAACCATCCTCACTGCATATGACTTTCTTTACTTCGTTGAACAATCACCAAGTTCAAAAACCACTCGTTTTCATAAAAGGCAAGATCATCTCAGCAGAAGTGCCATTGTTACCCCTCTATCTTCTGATATTGTTCCTTTTGTTATTGATTCCAAGTCTTCCTATGCTCTCTGGAAAAATCTGGCGGCAACCTATGCAAAGCCATCACGTGCCCATATCATGAGTCTTAGAGAATCCCTAAGCAACATAAAAAAGGGTAACCTCTCTATTACCTCATACTTGCAAAAGATCAAACAAATCTGCAACGCTTTAGCCTCGGTTGGCATTCAAATTTCGATGGATGAAACTACAATACATGGGATTAGCTAGGGAAGTTCATATATAGCCAGAAATAAAAGCATAACGATTTAACATAAGCTGTATGTGCAACATAACATAGCATTTCTCAACGACCAAACAGTACAGATGACATACTACTTTTCACTTACATATGTGGTATGGATCAAACACACTAAACCCTTTCCTCAAATTCACAAGGGTCTTCAGTTTATTTGTAATTCTAATAAACGTACAAAAGAAGCAATGGGAAGAAGTATAACATAAAATATATTTACAGTAGAGGGATAAAATATAAGTGATACTAAAAGGACAGTTCGATGCCCTAAAACTTCCGTTGTGTGTAAGGTCAAGAAAGGGCTTGCCACAAGGGTCTATTGCACACATGGCAACAACTTTACCAATAGCTCTAGGCTCCCCTTTCATAAGTGATACTAATAGGACTTAATACCCCATTTGGAGGCATATTTAACAAGCTCAATCATCTCTTTTTTGTTGATGTATCCATCTCTGTCGTCGTCTGCGTGATGGAAGGCTCTGCTAACTTTCCATCCGCAAAAGTGTAAGCCCATCTCCTTAAAAGCTAGTTTTAGCTCTTGCTTACTAAGCTTTCCGTCTCCATTCTTGTCATATCTATTGAGTATTTTCTCCAGTTGCTCCTCAGTTAGTGGAATGCTTGCATCTTTACTTACTAACCAAGGCATTTCTTTTTTCTCTACTCTTTCTCTTGATGAGCAAGTATATACAAGGATCACTTCGTATATATAGTGGCCTGACAAGGCTAGACTACTTAAATATGGACAAGTGCTATTTGTCTCTTTACATAAGTACTGATTCATCCTGATAGACTCTAGATAGCCTTCAGAATTTATTCTCTTCGCAATCAATTAATATTTTTGGAATTCGTTATCCACTTGTTAGATAGGATGAGTATATATGGAGGCGTGGGGTTATCATTATTCCAACTTATTATGAGGTATAATAGAAAAAAGTAGTAATTATTGTCTAAATATCTTTTTGTCTTCAACATGATGCATCTTTGAACATTTTTACTTTTCCCGACTTGTAGATTAAAAGATGAAATATTCTGTCAATTTAAATAAAACTGATACATTTTGATTAGACACAAAGTCTTAAAAAGAAGAAAACACTTTAAACTTATAATCTAAAAAGATTATAAATATTTGTATGATTATAAATTATTTTGATAAAAATAAAATAAATATTATTACTACTAAGCATAAAAAGATTTATTATCTTTACAATAGACTACAAATTAAGGGCATCGCGGGAAAGGATCCCTCTAGTAAAATTTGGTCCATTAATATTCAATGCTACTATTGATCTATGCCACATGTACAGAGCATGTTGTATGATTAGGATGCTTTCTGTTTATTAATTAACTAATTATCAGACATCTGTGTGTTGCATTGCATGTGTATTCCATATTAATTAATCTAAATTTGCTTAAATGATATAAGATTATCAATCGTGATACATGATTAACATGAAATTTTGAATGGAAACGACATACAAACTTAAAATGACGAACAGAGAGCCTAGTGTTTGATCTAAGGACAAATTAAAGTTGCAGATTGCTTATGTTAAATTACAACAACAATAAATCCAGTGTATTCCCACAAAGTGGGGTATGGGGAGGGTAAAATGTACGCAGTACATACCGCTACATTCGAAAAAGTAGAGAGGTTATTTCCGATAGCCCCCCGGCTCAAAATAAAGAATAGTAAACAAGGTCGTAATGAAGCATGGAGCAGGATGGATGGCATAACAGAAATAATGAACAAAAATAATACAAATAGAAATAAGAGCAATACGAAATAAGAAATAGGAAAAAAAAAAAGAAATAGGACACCCACCTAGTATTAACATACACTCACAAGCCCAAAGACACCTACCCCACCCAAACTCTCCTTGCTAGAGACTCCTACCTATGGACACTGTCCTTGGATTACTAACCAGGCTACACAAGAGCTCTCCTAACTACTAGCTATAACCTACACACTCACACTAGCCTTCTACCCTTATCCGTAACCTCCACACCTTCCTATCTAGGGTCATGTCCTCAGTAAGTTGTAGCTGCTCTATGTCATGTCTAATCACTTCCCTCCAATATTTCTTCGGCCAACCTCTACTCCTCCTGAAGTCATCCAAAGCTAGCCTCACACACATACGAATTAGGGCATTCGTGCTCCCCCTCGTCACATGCCCAAACCATCTCAGTCTTCCTTCCCGCATCTTCTCCTTCACCAAAGTCACTCCCACCTTCTTCCAGATAATCTCATTCCTAACTCTATCCCTTCTATTAAGCCCACACATCCAACACAACATTCTTATTTCTGCCACCTTTAATTTTTGAATGTAGGAGTTCTGGACTGGCTAACACTCTGCTCCATACAGCATGGACGGACGGACTGCCACTCTGTAGAATTTACCTTTAAGTTTAAGGGGCACCTTCTTATCACACAACACTCCCGAGGCGAATTCTCCACTTTATCCAACTCTCTCCAATACGTTTAGAGACTTTCTCATCAATCTCGCCATTCCTCTGGATCATAGACCCAAGATACTTAAAACTATCCCTCTTATAAATATCATGGGAATCCAACCTCACCACTACTTTGTCCTCCAGCCTCAAGTCATTAAACTTGCATTCCATATACTTCGTCTTGGACCTATTCAACCAGAACCCCTTAGATTCAAGGGTTTTCCACCAAACCTCTAATTTTTCATTCACACCCCCCTCCCCTCTCCCCACATCTCATCAATCAATACTACATCATCCACAAATAACAAACATCAAAGCACCTCACCTTGAATACTCCGCATCAACACGCCCATCACCAACGTAAATAGGAACAGACTGAGTCGATCCCTAATGCAATCCTGTCTCAACCAAAAAATACTTCGAGTCTCTTCCCGTCGTCCTCACTCGAGTCTTCCCACGATCATATATGTCCTTAATAGCTCTAATGTATACTATCGAGATCCCTCTCACCTCTAAGAATCTCTAAAGAACCTCCCTAGAAACTTTGTTATATGCCTTCTCTAGGTCGATAAACACCATGTGAAAATTCCTCTTTCTTTTCCTATAGTGCTCCACCAATCTCCTCACCAGGTGAATTGCCTCTGTCGTTGAGTGACCAGGTATAAATCCAAACTAATTCTCCAAAATGGACATGACCCTCCTCAATCTCCGCTCAACCACCCTCTCCCATATCTTTATAGTGTCACTCAACAACTTAATACCCCTATAGTTGTTGGAACTCTAAATGTCACCCTTGTTTTTATATAACGAAATCATCGTACTCCATCTCAAAGCCTCAAGCATTCTCACAGTCTTGAAAATGCCATTAAACAAAATAATCAACCACCTTAAACTTGCCCCACCAATATACTTCCAAAAATTTACCAGAATCTCATCAGATCCCATCGCCCTACCCCTCCGCATCCTATGAATAGCCTCTCTGACCTCTTCAACCTTAAAATGTCTACAGTAATTGAAATCATGGCTCTCCTCCGAGTGCTCCATCTTTCCTAACTCAATACCTCTGTCCCTCTCCTCGTTTAATTAAAATACTCCTGTTATCTCTTCTTAATGTTAACATCCTCCACCAAAACTCTACCACCCCCACCCCCCTTAATGCACTTCACTTGATCGAGGTCCCACCCCTTCTGCTCCCTAGCCTTAGGAAGCCTAAAAACCCTCTTTTTCCCATCTTTTTTCTCTAACCCTGCAGACAAGCTCTCAAACACTGTTGTCTTAGGAATCGTAATTACTAACTTAGCCTTCTTATTTGATACTTTGTAAACCTCCCTATTCACCCGTTTCTCATCTATGTATTTACTCTCAATCAACTTAACATACGCCTCCTTTTTAATCTCCACTTTCTTCTTAACTTTATCATTCCACCATCAGTCCCACTTATGCCGTCCTGCCCGACACCTTGAAACACCCAACACTTCTCTAGCAATCTCCGTGATCTAGCTGGCATCCCTATCCCACATAGCATCTACATCCCCCTACACTCCCACACCCCCATTCTCACCACCTTCTTCTCTATCTCCAGTGCACTAATTTGCGTCAAGCCACCCCACTTAATTCTAGGTAGACCCTCCCCATCCCTTATCTTTTTTCTCTTCTTGATAAATAATTCCATCACCAGAAGCCTCTATTGGATTGAAAGATGCTTAATCGAAATGAATTTACAATCCTTACGTAAAACCTATCCCCCTTCTCCAACAGCAGAAAGTAAATCTGATTCTTTGCTATCGCGCTTCCAAAGGTAATTAGATGATCCTCCTTCTTCTAAAAGCTCGAATTCACTACCACCAGTCTAAAGGCCCTCAAAAAATCCAGTAGAACAGCTCCCTTACTATTTCTATCGCTAAAACCAAAACCTTCATGCACATCGCCATAGCCTCCCGATAAAATCCTCATTAATAAGCCCATTGAAGTCCCTTGCTATGACAATCTTCTTCGAGCTAGGCACGCTTCTCCCCTTCTTATGTTAAATTACACAACTAAATTATTGGTTAGTTAAATTGTTAGCAGAAACGTGAAATAATGAATAAGAGAAAGACATAAGATTTAACATGGTTTGGATTTGAATGATCCTATATCCCTTAGAGAACAACTGTCTTTATAGTATTAACAAAGAAAAAGAGAAATTCCAAATACATCTAAGACAATTGTTCTCTCGATTCTCTACTCTTACAATGTATTTAACTATGAATTTGTTAGGTGGTTTCACAATGATGAATGGCCATCCTTTTATAAATGGCCAAACTTGAACTCTAAGCACAAAATAAGAAAAGAAAAAATAAAAACAAAATTTATCTTCCACAAATCTTTGCTTGCTCTCCAAGTTTACTTCCTAACTAAGTAAATTGGCAAATGGAGTTTTCTTCCACATAGGTTTGACCCCATTAATTAAATCAAACCAGCTCTTTATTCTCCATCTTAGTTTAAGTTTCAAGCATGCATATGAACAACTCCAGCCAAAATATTTAAGTTTACTGGGCAACCCCGTTAATAAGAAGAATCGAACTTTTGTTGAATGTAGTAGCTCCACCTGGAAGCTATTCCCTCATAGTTGCATCAGTTGATGTGTACTCCCATCAAGTCCTTATCATGTGCATACTTGGCGAGCGGTACTTATCTTGGACAACGTGTCTGTAACGTTATCATTTGTGATATATTTCACAACCTTGATAGTTTTCATTTTACGACAACTCAAATGAAATAAAATCTAACGTAAATATGGTTGGTGCACCTATGAAATATTTGATTTTTCGTCAAATGAATAGCACTTGGACTATTACATCATAGAGTTGATTACAGCTGAACCAAAGTTAATTTTGCCACCAAATCTTTCAACCAGATAGCTTCTTTCACTACCTTCATCGTTGACATATATTTTGTCTCTATTTTAGAAAGAGTGATAATTGACTACAAAGTAAATTTCCAACTAACGATACTACCAATGAGAGTAAAGATGAATCCAGATGTGGGCCTCCTTCTATCAAGATCCCTTACATAGTCAGGATTTATATAACCGAGAATTTAAATTTCTTAACCTTTTTTGAAAAGTTAGCCAACATCAGAAACTCTTTTAAGATATCTTAATATCCGTTTGAAAGCTTCTCAATGCCTTTTTTCTAAGTTGGTCATGTACCTATTTACCACACTTATAGATTGAGAAATATCTGAACGTGTGCATTCTTAGCATATATAATGCTATCACATGCACTAGCGTAAGGAACCTTTGATATATGCTCCACCTTATCCTCAGGCTTAGACTTTGTAACTCTAAAAATTTAAAACGAGGATCTAATAATGTACTTACAGGCTAGCTTATATGTATATTCAACCTCTCAAGAATCTTTTCTATATACCTCTTCTGAGACAAATATACAACCCTATTTTCTCTTGAAATATCCATTTCAAGGAACTTCTTTGAAACTTTCAAATCCTTAATGTAAAATTCCTTACTTAACAGTTTCTTTTAAGAATTTATCTCTGTGATATTGTTAGTAGCAATAAACATATCATCAACATACAATAGTAAATAAATCATAGAGTTAACCAACATCTTTTTGTGATACATATGACTATCAAATGCACTCCTTAAGAATTCATGTGTAGTCATGAATACATCAAGTCTCTAGTATCACTGTCTAGGAGACTGCTGCAAATCATACAAATACTTCTTCAATTAGAATATATGATCTTCTTTTTCATTAGTTAGGAAACCTTTAGGAAGATCTATATAGATTGACAAATCCTTATAGATTGTCTCTTCTAGATCACCATGTAAGAAAGCAATTTTAACAAGAAGTTGTTGAAGCTCTAAGTCAAATTGTGCAACCAATGCTAGTAGCACGCGAATTGAGCTATGTTTCATGATTGGAGAGATGATCTCACCGTAGTCAATTCCCTCCTTTTGACTGAAACCATTTGCAACTAATCTCGCCTTGAAACTAGAATCTTTTACTTCTAAAATTTCTTCTTTCTTTCTATAGAGCCATTCTATCTAACTGTCCTCTTCTTATTTGACCTTTCAACTATGACCCATGTCTGATTCTTATGAAGAGATTCCATCTCTTGCATCATGGCTAACCGTCATTGTGTAGTATCCTTAAAAGAAGTTTCTTCAACAGAAGAGGGCTCAAGATCCTTAATCTCTTTGTCAGGCACTACGAACATGCCATCACCTAAAAATTGAGATCATAGTGATACTTATCACGGCCTATCTTTGATATGTAAGTCAATAACTCAAAAACAATAGAAGATTTGAAATAATAACAATTAAAAAAAAACATGACTTCTAGAATGAAGTCACACCAATACATATGCAAAATTTATCAAAAATCTAAACAAAGTACAACAATTCCAACATCTGGAGTCATAATTGTAGAGCATCTAATAAAGACATTCAAAAATATCAAAAATACAACTTTCTGTCACCAAAAACAAATAAGGGCACCAGAAATAGATAACAGAAAGTCTGGAGTCAACTCTGAAAGCCTAGAACAAATCACTACCTTGAATCACCAACACAACAACATGAAATCAATCCCCACATATCGTACTCATGATAAGATCTGCACTGAAAAGGCACAGTACGATCCACTTATACTCAGTGGATATGATAAACATTTCTTTTTTATCTACTCCATCTCTATCTCTTGATGAGTATGCTTACCTAATAAGTATTTATTATCTAGTAAAGTTACCGCGCCTAAATCCTCACCTCCCTACAATTGGTATCAAAACCTATGTTCTTTAAAGTTACGGAAGTAGTATATATTTGTATTTGTTTGATAAATTTATTAATTATGATTTATTTGATAAAACTAGATTTAGATATTCCTCAAAATATTATTTAGATGAATAACGTACAAAAATTACCAAAATATAAAGAATTAAAGTAAATATCTGAAAAACGTAAAGAATTAAAAATAAGGATAGAAAGACTACAATATAACATAATTGCCGGAGTTAGTAAAAATTCAATAAATGCACAAAAAGAAGAAATATCAAATTTAGAATCAACAATAGATAGTCTAGAATATACATACCAACATGATTTATTAACAATTAAATAAAAATGAACAAAGAAGAATTTATAATAGATGAAAAATATATGAAAATCATGAAGGATTAAAAATAAAAATAGTATTTTCTAATCTAGGAAGAATGTATAAGACAATAGGTGAACATTTATATTTAACGTTAGAAAAAGAAGAATTAAAATTAGAAGATAAGTTAGCAGCTATGGTAAGGATAGAAAGAAAAAACGAAGAAATAGATAGAAAAAAGGAAATAGAAAAAATAAAACAACAAACTACAGAAGAAATACGAAAAATAGAAGAAACTAAAAATAGTAGGATTGCTGAATTAGAAAAAGAACTACAAATGCTAAAAGATTTGTATGAAAAAATATAGAAAGAAAAAGAAGAAAAAGATAAAGAACAAAAATTATTAAACGAGATAAATCTATTTAAAGAAAAATTAGAAATAAATACAATAGATGTTGAAGAAATAGATAATTATGATTCAGAAGATAGTAAAACATATACATAAATCTTAACAAATACAAAAAATTTAGAAATCAATGAAAAACAAGAAGTAATTAAAGAAGAAAACTTAGAAAATAGAAACACAGAAATAAATACTCTTGATAAAAAAGAAGATAAAAATATAATACCTAGAACATCAAAAATAAGAAAACCTATATATTATAAGAATAAGTTTAAAAGATATAATCTAAATGATGAATATGACAAATGAACACCAAAACAAATAGTTAATAAAAATTATAACTTTTTAGACTTAGATTGTCTAATAGATACAAAAAAAACAATACAATTATGGATAGGATATATGACAAAACAATTATTAGATAATAATATAAATGTAACAGATGCATCAGAATATATAGAAAGAACACTAATAGGAACAGTGAAATTATGATTTTCAAATCTAACTGAAAATAGTAAAAGAATATTAAGAATTGACAAACCTACAGAAGAAACATCATCAACAACTACAACTAAATTAACATCTATAGAATTATTAAAAAAATATGAGATAGCTATAAAAGACGAATTTAGCAGCATGACAACAACAAAAAAAGAATAAAATGAAGAGAAAGATACAAATAGGAATTTAATGTTAAAATTAGCAATATGTAATATGTGTTACATAGATGAATATACTTGCGCATTTAAAGAATATTATTATAAAGGAACATATAATACAGAGGAAAGTAAAGAAATAGGAAAAATTATGTTTTAGTAAATTACCTGAACCATTTAGTTCAAAAATAATAAAGAGTTGGGATGAAGCAAAAATAGTAGATACTCTAGGAGCAAGAATAAAATTTTTACAACAATGGTATAGAAACCTATGTGAAAAATATAGAGAAGAAATAAAAATGGAAAAAACATTAATAAGAAATTTAGAATGTTGCAAATATAAAATAGCCCCTCAATTTGGATGCGAAAAAAGATATTATAAGAAAAGAAAAAGGCATAAGAAATATGAAAAATCAAAATATAAATATAATAAACCAAGAAAAAGATATTATGTAAAAAATTATAATCATAAAAGACCATATAGGAAAAACAAATCTATAAAAGAATGTACTTGTTATAATTGCGGAAAATTAAGACATTTAGCTAGAGATTGTAAATTACCTAAAAACCCAAAAAATAAACAAATATCAGAAATAAGAATAGAAAATACAGAATATATGCAATAGATTATATAGATTACGAATTAGAAAGTGAAGATAGTATATATGAAATTTCAGAGAATAAAACAGATAATGAAATAGATAGTGAATTAGATGAATTAAAAGACTAAAGAAGATATAAGAATAAACCAAATAACTGAAGAAGGTATAAAAATAATAACAAAGGAAGAATATTTAAATGAAGAAGGAACTGATCAAAAAATAATATTTGATAGTCATATATTTGATGAAATAAAAAGAAAAGAATTATATTTAAGTGTAGAAAAAATATTTAAAATACCAACAATAAAATACATATTTAGTAGAAGAAAAGAAGAATACTACGTAGTAAGCCAAAAAGAATATGTAATAGACTGTGGATACACAAAAGGTAAAGCTAGTATACCACTAGTAACAAAAAGAATAATTAATAAAGAAATAAGCGATATAAAAAGTAGATACCCAATAAAATATGTACACCTTGGAGGTTAGAGATATTGATAAAAGCATGTTTTAGAGAAGGAATAGATACAACAATAGAACTATATTTAGCAGATGATAGGATTATAAGACCTATAGAAAAAAGTATAATAACTACAATAAAAAGAAATTTAATATACCAAAAATTTAAATTTATAATAAGTGCAAATTATTCAGTAGCAATAAAAGATAAAAATATAGATAAATCATTAGTATTATATTGGAAAATATCAGGAATAGAACTAACTCCAGGAAGTAAATTATTTACAGCAAAATGTAAGAATCTATATGTATTAACTACAAAACACAAAATAACAGGAAAAAATAAAATTAATAAAATACAAATAGAAAGTCCTTTCGAACAATTTGTAAAAACAATTGATAATAATGATTATAGTTATAGGGACATAGATATAGAAGAAGATTAAAAATAATAAATGATAGAATAAGTACAACTAAAAGAATAGCTTATGAAAAACCAAAATCATCAAGTTCATCAAAAAGAACAAGTTATGAACCAAGTTCAACAGTTAATTTAAACCAATATTACATAACAGGAACAATAAATGAAAAAGAACATTTAATACTCTCAAATACGGGACAAGAAGAAAGTTATATCGCAAAATATCTAGTAAAAATGAGAAAATAAAATCTGATAATAATATATACCCAAATCTACCAAGAAGCTTACTAAACGCTAAAAATATAGCAAAAAATAAAATTAAAATAGGAGTTAGAAAAATGAAAATAGAATTTGAAATAAAGGAAGAAATGCAAAAAGCAGACATAATATTAGGAATAAAATGGTTAGAACAAGTAAAACCTTATAATATAGAGCATACACAATTATCTATAACATATAACAGAGAGAAATTATTCTTAAGAAGAGCTTTAACATGATATGAAAATATATGTATTAACGAAGATAGTAGTAGAATGATATTACAGTAGATATTATACACCTATGATAGATACAGGAGCAGAAGCTAATTTTTGTAGATATAATTGTTTACTAGAAAGTAAATGGGATAAACTAAAAATAGCAATAATAGTTAAAGGATTTAATAACGAAGGAAGCTTAATTACTTATAAAGCTAAGAATGTAAAAACACAAGTATGAGATAAAATATTAACAATAGAAGAAATCTATAATTATGACCTAACATCAAAAGATATACTTTTAGAAATGCCGTTTTTAGATAAATTATACCCATATATAATAATTAGAATGGATTGGTGGTTTAAAACACCATGTAAACAGAAAGTAAGAGCAAAAAGAGTTCTTAATAAAATAAGAAAGAAAACTAATTGGATATAAGGAAGTGAAAAAATTACACAAAAATTAAAAAATATAAAAAATACTGAAGATACAATAGAACTGGTCATATTTTCAATAAATAAAAAGGAAATAACTATATTTTCAATAAACAAGATAGAAATAATTAAGAAAAAATTAGAACAATTATATAGTAAAGATCCCTTAAAAGGATGGAAAAAACACAAAACTAAAATAAAAATTGAATTAATAGATAAAAATAGCATAATAACTCAAAAACCATTAACATATAATTTTGATGTTTTAAAAGAATTTAAAATGCATATAGATGAATTATTAGAAAAACAATATATACAAAAAAGTAATAGTAAACACAATAGTCCAATATTTATAGTAAATAAACATAGTGAACAAAAAAGAGGAAAAAGTAGAATGATTATTGATTATAGAAATTTAAATTCAAAAATTATGACATATAATTACCCAAAACCAAATAAGATATTAAAAATAAGACAAATACAAGGATATAATTACTTTAGTAAATTCGATTGTAAATCAGGATTTTACCATTTAAAGTTAGAAGAAGAATCTGAGGAATTAACCACATTTACGGTACCACAAGGATTTTATGAATGGAATGTACTACCATTTGCATATACAAATGCACTAGGTAGATATCAACATTTTATGGATAGCTATTTTAAACAATTGCCTAATTGTATAGTATACATAGATGATATACTATTATATACAAATACTAAAGAAGAATATTTAAAATTATTAGAACAATTTACAGATATAATAGAAAAATCGGAAATAAGTTTAAGTGAAAAGAAAGCAGAAATAATAAAAAATTAGAGAGAATTTTTTGGAATACAAATAGATAAAAGTGGAGTAAAAATGCAACAACATATAGTCCAAAAAATAATAAATTCAGAAGAAGAATTAGATACAAAAAAGAAATTACAATCATTTTTAGGATTAGTAAACCAAGTAAGAGAATATATTTCAAAATTAGCAGAAAACTTAAGACAAAAAACAGGTACGGAAAATAAAATTACTTTGTAAAAAATTACCAAAATTACAATTTTCAGATGAAAATAAAAAATTTACCTATATAGTAGAAGCTGATGCAAGTGAATATAGTTATGGAGGAGTACTCAAATATAGATATGAAGAAGAAAAATTAGAACATCACTGTAGATATTATTCAGGAACGTTTAACGAAACAGAAATAAAATAAGAAATAAATAGAAAAGAATTATGTTCTTTATTTAAATTTTTAATAGTATTTGAACCATATATCGTATACAACAAGTTTATTGTTAGAACAGATAATACACAGGTACGATGGTGGCTAACAAGAAAAATACAAAACTCAGTTACGACAAAGGAAATTTGGAGACTAGTATTAAATATACTGAATTTTACATTTTTAATTGAAGTAATCAATATTAACAAAAATATCATTGCAGATTACTTAGCAAGACAAAACTACTCAAACTGATTTACCAATGGAAGAGGCTGATGCCAAAGATACCCAGATTGATTTATTGCTCCAAATATTTAAACAAATGGATTTATTACAAGAACGGGTTATTCCACTAACTACTGAAGTTACAAATGTAAAAGTGCAGGTCGAGCACTATAAAAAATAAGATACTGTGCAGGAAGAGCACATTAAAAAACTAGACCTAGAAGGTAACGATGAGAAACACCTTAAAACCCAAATTACTGACGAAACTTCAATTACAGCTGCAGGAACATCTAAAGGTAAAAATATAGTCACTCAAAATAGACCTGAAATACTAAAGAAAAAGAATTATAACCTCAGCCAAATATTTTCAAAACCATATACACCAAATATACAAAATCTAGAATCATTTGCACCTCCCCAGATATATACATATTTTGAATCACTTAACCAATAAAAATAGATATAAAACTATGCTTCTCGTAAATACATTGACAACATATACACCGTACAAACCATATTAAATACCAAACCTATTCAAAGTGAAGAGCTAGCCATACAACAAAAAGGATATATTACCCAGAAATGCCAAAATTACAATAAACTTATTGCCCTACCAGGAACAAACTCAAATTTTATTAAATCATGTTATTATTATGGATTATTATCTACGGTTTACACAACCAATAGAGAAGAGTTAGTAGGAATCCTAGAAATTCACAAAGAATTTATGACTTACAAGAGAATTACAAACGGACAATTATTCTATGTTCGATTTTATTCCGCACCAACAGAAATTTTATTTGACGAAATTAAACAGACTATCAATGTGGTCAAAATGGGTATGACCAGAGATTATATTATTTCGGAAGAAATATGTGAACAGAACGAGATATCAAAAACATAGATATCAGAATTTTACCGCAACAAAAGAGTTATTGGAATAAGTAATATATTATCAGAGTTACTTAATAATTATTCAAATAAAAAACTAGTTTGGATATATAATTCAAGGAATCAAGCACTGATTTATTCAACTTGCAAAGAAGTTAGAGACCATGACATGGAAGAACTTAGAAAATGGAGATTAACACTCCTCAAATCAGAAGAATAATCGTTAACAGGATCTATCAGAAAGGAAATTATTTCAAAAGAAGCTATAGATCAATTTTGTGAAAAAGTTGGCCAAAATACAAAGACCACATATGCAGCAGATGTAGTGACAAGAACAACTTTATTCCAGATGTGATGCTATACTGACAAGGAAATAAAGAAGATAACCAAAGCAGATACAAGGTAGAAAGAGATAAAAAAGACAAGCTATTAAATTGTGAAAAAGACATGTAGGTAACTTTCACAATTTCTTTTATGTAAATTGTAAGAAGAAAGTCTTAGGTATTAATATTTTTTTATCTTTTAGTAGTTTAAGATGAAGACTTTTTTAGCATAAAAGTTAGGATAGCTATATCCTATAGCCTAGCCTTTTTGACATTTTTGTATACTAATTATTAAGTTTTTTTTAGTCTTTTAGAAGTAGACACGTGCATATAAAGTTTACAACTTCAGCTTATAAATAAATGAGCATTTGCTCAGATGAAGGATAAGCCTTCATGCGTTGAAGCGAAAAAATATCTCTTGTTTACAACAAATATTTTGCTTATTTATTAAAAAACATGTATATTTCAATGGAAAAATCTAAGGAGGAACAAAACTTAGAAGTATCAAACCTACCAGAACAGGTATATTCATTTACAGTTATGAATAGCTAAATTCATAAATTCCTAACAATCATGATATTATAAAATAAGTTCATGTTAGTTACTTTATAGTAGAATTATTCGAAGAATAGCATGTTAAGAAGTTTATTAGCAAAGTGAAAACAGAGAAAAATCCCTAAAAACTATGTCATCCTAAAGGTGAAACCAATGAGGCAAGAACCCATGGTGGGGAGTAGCAGAGTAGAGGCGCTGTTTAAGGGAAAAGTATCTGGATTACCATGCTAATAGTGACCGACGAACATGCTACTTAAGAATAATCTAGTATATAGTAATCTAAAATGATCATATTTTGTTATGTATATGATTGGAAGGAATATTTTGATAATAACATTTTATAAAAAATGAATAATTATTTATCTGAAGAAATGGTAGATAAATTTAAAATACTTCTTTTGTATGTGCTTAATGATATAGAAATAACAGATATAAGAAAAATCATATTAGAAAAAATATTTGGTAAATATTATATGACTAGAGTAAATTACATACCATACCTACCTAAATACTCTTACAAATACTTACGTACACACCAACCATGATAAATTACATATATCTAGAATTTTGGGAAAAAGATATAAGAAACATACAACTAGTAGAAAAATAAATAAATAAAAATTTAGAAAAATATATGAAAACTAAAGATATAAAATATATAGAATTTCTTAATGAAAATATGCAAGAATTATTTAGACTAAAACAAACAACTAGTAAATATTATGAAAAAGCATTTAATCAAGCCTAAATTACAGATGATATTAAAATACTTGTTTTATATATACTTAGAGATATAGAAATTATAAACATAAAGAAAATAATATGGGAAAAATTACAAGATTATGAAGAGGAAGAATTATTAAACAGTATAGAAAACTTACACATATATTATGAACATTAATATTATTTTGATTCAGATGGATATATTACAGACAAAAAATGTCAGAATGTATTAAGAAAATTAGAGAAAAGCAAGAAGAACTACATAAAGAAATTAATTATAGACAACAAATTAGAGAAATAATGAAAAATCTAATCAAAAAATTAAAATGGATAGACGAAATCTTGAAAAATTTAGAAAAAAGCAAAGATAAAAGTTTAGTTAGTTTAAAAAATTCATTAAGAAGAGAACAAGAAAAAATAGTTAGTAGTATTAATAAACTCAAACAAGATATTAAATATAGTACAAATTGAATAGATTATTATACATTTACTTTAGAAGAATAAAATGATAAACTACGCATATCTAAAATATTGGAGACAAGAAATGGAAGAAATAAGATTAACAGAAAATCTTATAAAAACAAATTTAATTGAATATTTTAAAACAAAAGATGACATAGTTCTTAGGGATTTTTCTCCATTTCCACTTTGCTAATAAACTTCTTAATATGCTATTCTTCGAATAATTCTACTATAAAGTAACTAACATGAACTTATTTTATCATATCATGATTGTTAGGAATTTATGAATTTAGTTATTCATAACTGTAAATGAATATACCTGTTCTGGTAGGTTTGATAATTCTAAGTTTTGTCCTAAGGTCATCATTTGTATCTTTACATAATTATTCATCCGGATAGACACCAGATAGAGTTCAGAATTTATTCTCTTGAAATCAATTAATATTTTTGGAATTTTTTATCTTTTTGCTCTACCCCATCTCTATCTCTTGATGAGTATGCTTAAACAAGGGCTATTTCTTATATATAGTTGTAAGGTTATACTACTTCAATATGGGCGTCATTAGTATCTTTACATAAGTGATTCATCCGGATAGATACCAGATAGAGCTCAGAATTTATTCTCTTTGAAATCAATTAATATTTTAGGAACTTTTTATCCATTTGTTAGATTGGACGAGTAAATATGGAGTCGTGGGGTCTATCATTATTCCAATTTATTATGAGGTATAACAGAGAAAAAGTAATTATTGTCTAAATATCTTATTTTCTTTTACATGAAGTATCTTTGAACACTTTTACCTTTTGTTGTGATGTTGATTAAAAGATGAAATGTTGTATCTATTTTAATTAAGTAATACGTTTTGATTAGATACAAAACTTAAAACGAAGATAATTTTTTCAAACTTATAACCTAAAAGAAAATATATAAATATTTGTATGGTTATAAGTTATTTTGATTAAAAAAAAAATTATTACCACCAAGCATAAAATAATTTATTATCTTTATGATGACTACAAAGTGAAGGGCGACAAGAAAGGATTCCTCCCATAGAATTTGGTCCATTAATATTCAATGCTACTATTGATCTATGTCACGCGTACAGAGCATGTTGCATGGTTAGGATGTTTTTTGTTTATTAATTAATAATTAATCACGAAAAATAATTTGAGTAAATAATAGGTTATTAATTATTAGTATTCTTATAATTTTAACTACTGTCAAATATGTGCTTCTTTTGCTTCACTAATTTTTCCTTGTCAATCTTTTCTGTTGATAATAATTGTGTTTAAATGACATCACATATATGAATTTAGTTATTTCACAACGAATCAAAAAAAGTTGATTGAATACATAAGCCAATATGATTTCGACATGAATAGCCCAAACCATTTCTTTTAAATAAAAATTACATATATAAAGACATGTTTACTAGTATTTATAAAAAAATTCATCTTTTTTCAAAATCTCGTAAAATCTTAACTTTTGATCATTGAAGATACAAGTTAATTAACTTAGATAAATACTATGGATACATGTTTTAATTAAACTAACTAGCACGTTTTAAGGGATGTAACGGATAACCTAGCATTAAAACAACAATTCATCTAACTAATTATGATAAAAATAAAATAAAATCCCACGATTTATGGCAATTAGATTGTTATTCCACAATTCTAATAAAAACCTCTCACTTAATCTGTTTTCAAATAGCATAAACTTTCTACGGCTTATTCAAAAGTTTGGACGACCTTTTTTTTCTTTTTCTGATTTGTTAATTTTGTTGGTTTATTAGAAATGAATATTTCAATGTTGTTACGTCATTCCGGTGTTTGGGTTGACGAAATCAACTATGTGGGCTATAAGAGCGGCGGAATTATGATCAGTGAACATGTAACTTACGAAAAACTGATTGCAACAATTTTCGGAGAATTGGAAATAGACGAAACCAGGATAAAAATTGAGGTTTGTTACATTGTTGAAGGAAATGCTTGTCTGTTGTTTATTCGTAACGAAATGAGTGTGAAACTGTATATCAAAATTAAGAAAATTGAGCATAGTTTTGGAATGTATCCACTCATCATCACTACATTAGATAAGTTTGCAAGAGAAATGTTGTTTGATGGGAATGTTGGAGCAGTGATGCATTTGGAAAGTCAATCAGAAAAAGTTGCAGAATTAATTAGTTACAAATCTGATTCTTCTGCTCCTTTGCCTTTGTTGGATAGGAAGGGGAACAAGATCATTACTGACTGAAAACATAGTGATGTTCAGGTTGGGAAAATCTATAAGGATAATGGTACTCTGATTTCGGTTATGGCAAGGTTTGCAATTGAGCATTTCTTCCATTTCTATGCTAAAAGATTGGACAAGAAAATGTATGTTATTGTTTTTTATTTATCAGTTGTTGTTAATAATCTGCACCTTAATTTAATTTTGTATCTAACGTTTGTTGATTATTGTTTTACATGAATTTTTTTACAGCAGATTAATAAAGCCAAGATACTTTTTATATGCTAAAGATACATTTTGCACATCTTGTATCTCAGTTTATATATTTATGTTTAATTATGTATCTCATTGTGTTTTAGTTTAATCTATAAAACGTAATAGTTTTATATTAGATACATGTTGTACAAGTTTGTGTGGTTTATGTATCATTAATCTGCTTTTTGGCATGAAGTGAAGGAAAAAAATTTGAACTTTTGTTTTAATTGATTCAGTTATGTCCTACGATTTCGTTCAGAGGATTGTGTTTGAATATTTAAAGTATCATGTCGGTGGGGGAGTGAACTTTTTAAAGTTAGAACTTTCTAAAATGTCCACACATGTTCGTTGAAAGATCGAGTTTTTACTCAACTTCAAGCTACAGTTGGGTTTGTTAGTGGTTTTGCTTCTCTAAAACTTGTCAATTACAAGAGAATACACACTCCAAATGATATAATAAAAAATATTAAAATGCTTTTGGTGTAGACATTAACTATTAGAAGGCTTGGAGGGTTAAAGAGCGTGCGATTGAGATGATAAGGAGAAAACCTATAGGGGGTTATCAACAAATGACTAGATATGTATAAATGTTAAATTTTGTATATCTGGGTTCACATATTAGAATGCATAAAGCAGAGGATAATAAATTCATGTATTTGTTCATTGCGTTGCAATCTTTGAAGAGTGGATTCGAGTATTGCAGTCCTGTAGTTGTTGTTGATGGTGCACATTTGAGTGGAGCATATAAAGGTACATTTGTTTTTGCAAGCACGCTTGATGGAGCATGTAATTAAATTTTATTTTTATGTATAGATATTCTATGATGTCATTCAGATAATAATCTTTATTATTTCTTTTTTTTATTTGAGAAATTGTGTACTTGTATCAGCATTATGAGTTTTCTTATTATCAAAATTGTAGGATGCATTCTTCCGCTAATGGTGTTGTTGACAGTGAAAATGAAAATTCATGAACTTTGTTTTTTTGAAAATTTTAGAATTGCTTTTGGAGAGCGCGACAGTATGTGTGTTATGTCCGACCGTCATGAAAGCATAATAAAGGTTATCAGCGTTGTATATCTGAATTTGCCGCGCCTTGCCTGCATTTGGCACTTGTAGAAGAATGTTTGCACAAATTTCAAAAAGAATAAAGATGGACTTAGCAATTTTTACTATGCTATTGCCAAGGCATACCGTAATGATGATTTTGATTTTTTTTATCAAGTTTGGAAGATTGATCAAAGAGTAAAGTCTTATCTTGAGGATGCAGGATTTAAAAAGTGGGCATGCGTGTTTCCACCTATTAGTAAAGGTAGAATGATGACTTCAAATATATCGGAGTGTATAAATGGTAAACTGAAGCTAGTACGTGAGTTGCCGACTATCGAATTTCTAGAGCAGACTAGAAAATTATTTGGAAAGTGGAATTACAATAATAGAGAAAGAGCATCTTATACAAATATGTCATTTGGTCCCAAACAATCCATTTAACATTTATTAACCAAGGCCAATATTAGTGGTATCGTTATACCACTCCATTACTTGGAAGTAATATCCATAGCCAAACTATTTAGGTTAAGGGGACATTAGGTGCCCTTGCAATTTCTTTATTAAATCCACCTGGAAGACTTTCAAGTTCTCAACAAGCTTAGCCATTTAGCCTTAAGCCTTTTCAAACCATTTTAACCATACATAAGTCATTTATCCAGTTTAAAACCTGCAAGAGTTTCGTTAAAAGAAGTCAATACAATGAACAACTCTTAATAAGAATTTTATCAAACATCTTGGGGGCATAATATAACCAAAAACAATTCCAAAGACCATTAAACCACCACCATGCAATCCAATTGTCCAAAATCACCTTTAATGCATATTAAAAGCATAATTAAAACCATAGGAATCAATAACCAAGTATTTAATAACAAAACCCCCAAATAATAGTTGAAAACCATAATCATGAAATAGTAAAACCATGAAATCAATCATATAAACCATGACTTTAGTTGAAATTAAAAAAAGGGAAACTAATCATGCCTTATACCAAATAATTGACGAAAAAAATCACCAAAGCTAGCCTCAAAGCAATCTGTAAGATGAAACCCTAGCCTTCTTGCTCCAAAAGCTCTTGAGAGAATTATGAGATATTTTGGAATAGTTTCTAAGTGTTAATGAATAGAATAATATGGTAAATAACGTCTAAGTGTAGTAGAAGTTATGGACCCTAGTTAGGGTTAGTAGGGAAATGTCTAAAATACTCCCACTTAAATCTCTTAAAACCCCATCATAGGTATAACGCCCCGAGACTGCACCCTGGGCATCAAACGATGCTTACGACCATGAAGGACCACAAGCTAATCCATGACTGGTACTTACTATGGGGTCTGAATATAATACTGAATTATATATGTGGAACAAATCTGAAAAATGCCATAAGGTTCTCAAAATACTGAAATAATAACTGAGTATAACTGATAATAATATCTGAAAATTAAATAACTGACTATGCTTGTCTGAAAGCACCTAACTGTCTAAATATGGAGTTGATGGGACAAACCCCCAACTTACTTCGACTGAAATAACTACTAAACTACTGAAATACTGAAATAGGTAAACTCCGTCCTCTAAATATAAGGACTCACCGCTATAACTATTGCTGATAGCCTGAACTGCTAAGTACGGCCAGGAACCTGAGCGTCCAAACCTAGTATAAAGACATCATAGTACAAAAGAAAGTATGCAATCAGTACGTGGAAAGTACTGGCATGCTAAGTGAGGTAAGGCTGATAAACATGGGTTCATATGCATGAGATGATAACTGATTGAATGAACAACATAATGTAACAAGATGAGAGTACATGCAAAACTGTAACTGCTAAACATACTAAACATGCAATACTACGCTTATAGGTATACATCGTGTAGCTGAAATTATACTAATACTGAGTATTGAATTTTGATGGTTGAGTAATTGATAACTGATAGCCAAGGTTTTGTAGAATTGATAGAGTTCTTTACTGAATACTGAGACTAAAACTGTAACTTTAGGAGTGTTTATCTAACCTACATACCTCGATATAAACTGATTTAGGGTCTAACCTGTGACCCCAGTTGGAAGGGTGTTAGCATATTGCCACGGGATACTAACAAGGCTATGTCAACCCTAATCTAGCATAAAGACTCATGAAATTTATATATGATAGCATAAACCCTAGTCTGCCTGAAGGACGACTTACCCTACGTTGGCTACGTAGTTCTGTAACTTAGGGATTGCTACTAAGGGTCAAACCCTAACTAGAAGGAATGCCCCCATCCTTAAGTTTGCTCACTGCTGAATCCTACTCCCAACTAAAAGATATTGATCATTAGACTATACTAAGCTTGGATGAACTAACCTTGATCGTGTTGACTGACTAAATTGGACTGAGTTCATTGAGTTCTATTAACTGACTGAGTACTATGGTTCTTGACTTTTACTGGGACTATTCTATAACTACTAAAACTAAGTAAACAACTACATTTCGTGTAATAAATACCCCCAGGACTTGATAGCATAATTGATAAACTCATATCACAATTTTACCAACACAACAATAAGTTACCATGCATAATTTACTCATATGAACATTTTATCAAACACTTGAAATGGTTAATGCATATGATAATGAACAACACATAAGCATTATGACTACAATTTAAACTTGCAGTTCAGGGGTTTTAACATAGGAATTACATCAATCAACATACCTGCTATCTTATGTTCATGAAACTTATAGTTAAATCTTGAATTAAATCCCATACAACAACAAAAACATGAATACAACCCAATTTGCGCATCTAAATCCTGAATTTGAAAACTTGTATTTTTAAAAAGGATTCTTGAACTCCAAGGATTGAAGAAAACCAAGGATGAACACCTAACATACCTTGATTGTTGATTTCGTGAGAATTATGGTGAATTCTTGGGACTTGGACTTGAACTTGATGAAACTAGGGATTTGTTATTGAGAGTATTTGTGAGATAATGAGTGATTTTTTCCTTTTGGGATGTTTAATTTATGTTATGGCTGAGTATTGTAAGGGAAAATGACCCAATTACCCCGACAAACCCGTAACTTAATTCACAATACTTGGCCAGCGATGCAATAGGCTCCACTCCGCATAGATAGAGTCGATGCCATCATTGATACATTGCATTGATGGTGCCGACATGATAGCCATCGCAACGCATCGAGATCGTGTTGGATTTCTTTTTTTGTGATCCAACTATGTCTCAAATGACGTCTAAAAATTCTGAAACTCATCCAAGATGACCTATAGATAATCCTAATTATGAATCAATTTAAAAATTGACATTCTAAGGTCGGAAAGATCATAAATGATGCCATTGAAATATCGAGGCCAAAAATGAGACTAAGTGTCAACACTTCGCTAAAATTTTCTAAGTTTGGGACTTCTTTTGGAATGCTATAAAGGACTGAAATGACTAGAACTTTGAGGGGTCTTACAATATCTCCCCCTTAGAAATAATCCCCCTTAGAAATAATCATCCTCGAATAAGACTGGCTGAATAAAGAAAAACTGAGCAACTGAGGAACTATACTGAAACTCACATGCATAATTGAAGCATGATTGAATTCTATAGACATGATACATGACTGAACTATTTCATGAATGCATGAATGATATGAGAATGTTATACAGCTGTAACTGAGTATGGAATATAGTAAATCTAAGGAAGGCTGTATCTTAGGTTGAGTCTGAGTTTGTGGAGAAGAGGTAAGGATAGTTAGTTTGCATGCCTGCCTCTGCTTTCCAAGTAGCTCTCTCAATAGACTGAATCCGCCAAAGAACTTTGACCAAAGGAACTTATTTGTTCCTTAGTTTGCGAATCTGACGATCAAGGATTTCGACTGGGACTTCCTTATAAGCGAGACTGTTCTGAACATCTACACTCTCTATAGGTACTACAATTTCTAGGTCACCAATGCACTTATTTATCAATGAGACGTGAAACACTGGGTGCAGTGATGCTAAGTCTACAGGTAACTCAAGATCATAAGCTACCTTACCGAAATGACTCAGAATCCTATAAGGATTAATATATCAGGGATTAAGCTTCTCCTTCTTACCAAATCTCTTCACCCCCTTCATGGGAGAGATTTTCAAATACACATAGTCACTAATATCAAATTCAAGATCTTTCCTTCTCACATTTGCATAAGATTTCTGTCAGGCCTCTCCATGATTAACTGTACTTTCTCTAAGGTATCAAACTCCAAGTTAGGCCCTACTACTGTGGCCTCATGTACCTCAAACCAACCAATGGGAGATATACATCTTCTCCCATAAAGAGCCTCAAATAGATCCATCTGAATACTTGAATGGTAGCTATTATTATACGCAAAATCAATCAAAGGTAAGTGGTTGTAACGCCCCAAAAATCTATCTTGAGATGTCACACGGTGCTTAGGAACCCAAGTGATCCCAAACTAACTCTTCTACTGGCATAAATCATAAACACCTGAATAATATGCATAAAATGACCGAGTACACTGTACGAAAACATAATAATGATGGAATCTAGAAAACACAATATTAATACAACTTTTCCATTCTAATAAAGTCTGAAAAGAAGGACTAAAAAGTTAATTTACATGACTGACTCTGACTGACATCTATGAAGCCTCTACTATATTGACTATAGATAGCTGGGATGAAACTCCAACTATCACTAATCAATACATAAGAGAATAAATTACATAAATAATGTCTAACTTAAGTCCCCAAAATATGAAGACTCATCATCTGCTGGCTGGAATCTGCAAGGCGTCTCAATATAGTATACGTGCTATAACTAAGCTGATACCTACATTATGAGACAATGTAGCACATAGACATATATATGGATTATTACTTTGAGGATGTACTAAGTATATGGGGGTGAAATACATAAGTAGAACATCATATTGTCATCATAATTTGTAAAACAATGTATTCTAAATGTAAATGACTCACATAAGCTGGAATATCTGAAATACAGATAATAATAATCATGAGAAAAAAATCATACTTGTAAATCAAATGATCCATAACATTTATTTCTAAAAGTTTTGCTAATACACAATCTTTAAATCATACTGTCTAAGTGTTGAAATGACTCACTTCTAAGTCAGAATCGTAAAATTGAAATCTGTAACTCTTATCTTTCTATTAAGCATAATCTGAGTAAAACGGTGAGCCTTTACATATAGTTTTCTAAAATATGGAAAATACTTTATCTTAGGGATTAAGGATCTTAAAACCATAATTTCCTAAATATATGCTTTTATCTTAAATCTTTAAATCAATAGACTGTTGAAGAGCGGGGGACATCTATTGGGAGGTTCTTCTAACCTAAATATACCATGTGAGCATCCATGGAGTCCCACGGCTAGCCCCCATTAGTGTAATACCCCGTACCTTTTCCTAGCTTGAAATCATCTAAAAACTGTTAGGAGCTTTATTTGTAAGATGAATCCATTTTTTTACACATGATATTTTTATGATTTTCACTTTTTTTCATGTGGGAAATTAAATAAGCTTTCCATCAATATAAAATTTCCTAAATCCGATAATCGGTTAAGAAGTTATGACTATTTCAAGTTCTCATCGAAAAACAACGCCATATTGGTCATTGGCGTGCCACGCCACAAGCTAAAATGACAACTTTCCTTTTTTAGTATCTCACCGCAATTTCCTTCACGTTGTTCCAAAGTTCCAGGTCGTAAAAGAAGGGGCAACACGATGGCTCCACGTCGTTTCATCCCTCAGTTTCCCAATTGTCAAATTTCAGTGACACGGCGCAATAGCGCCGTATCGTGCCAGTGGTCCAATTTGGGAAATTTTTACTGAAATTACAAGACATGTCCTAAGTTAAAAGGTTCAACGTCATACCCCTTTTTAATCCCTTTAACACGTGATTCAACCACTTTTCACCCAAAATACGCTCTCTTCTCTAAAAAACCTCTCAAGAACAACCTAGGGATTTTCATAGAAGATTCAGAATCAAGAATTTCCTCCATCAATCTTCGTGTATTTATGAACTAAGGTATAGATATTATTCATTCATGGACTCCTTTGATTCATGAAGCCAAAGAATCCCTTTTCTAAATTCAAGTTTATGGATTTTCTTATGAATTTCATGATTGGGCTGCTCTTGTTCATGTGAATAATGAGAAATTAAATTCTACTCTATGTTGGGTGATAAATTCTATGTGGTTTAAATTATTATAGATATAGATTCATGCAAACCTATGACTAATCCCTTGAAAGATGAAATTAGAATTGAGCCATGATGTTTAATTATCATACAATGATGTTTACATGTACTATGCCTACAATATATTTGATTAAATGTCTAGATGAAGGAAAAGTTCCTAACTAGCATGATACCATGAAATCCCCATGTATGTACAAGTTATGCCTATCACATGTTTTGATGAAATACTTCTATAAATGTATTATGGATTATGATGTTAATTATATGTTCAAGTAAGTTAGGCATGGTCAATTTCCTTCCATCGAGTTCAGGGGTACTCATACCTGAAACATTAGCTATGTTCCTAGAGCCATGTCATGTTTTCATGATACCCTTAGTCAAGCTATGAATCCTTAGATTTCAGACATTCTTATGAATCAGGAAATCTCCATGATCTCATGAACTCAGTCAGTTGTCAGATATCAGTAGTATTCCATTAGTCAACGAAATTTAGTAACTCAGCCCATGTTCAGTTTAGTAAATCATGTATAGAGTCTACTCATATGTGAGTAGGAATTAGCATCGAGTGAACTCAAGGATGGGAACACACACTACAGATGAGGGTGTGATTCTTAGAAGTCATCCTTGCATTCCAGAACTATATAGCCAACATAGGTTGAGATATCAACACTGTCCGATGAGGGTTAATGAGGTAGATAAGCACTGTCAGATAAGGGCCCTACCGTTCTCTTTTGGGGACACTATCAGATGAGGATCACTCATAGCTTTTCCT
Source organism: Capsicum annuum (assembly GCF_002878395.1). Lineage (NCBI taxonomy): Eukaryota > Viridiplantae > Streptophyta > Magnoliopsida > Solanales > Solanaceae > Capsicum > Capsicum annuum. The sequence continues at coordinate 8,688,633 of NC_061112.1, read as the reverse complement.
TACCAGTTGCATGATATTGACACCATTTCTAATTGGGGTTACAGATTGGACCCCAACTCAGCCATAATGGCATACTGGGGGCATGTAGGTTAGATAACTACTTCTCATAGTTTCATGTTATAGAATCAGGACTTTCAGACACAGTCAATCAGTCTCAGTAATAGAACTCAAATAGTTCTTCAGATTTCAAGACTGTCAGATATAGTCAACTAAGATATAGTACAGGACTCAACTAGTTCCAATAGATTTAGGACTGTCAGATAAAGTCACTCATGTTATCAGTTATATCAGTCATCAGTATGTCATGTTATCAGTATTCAGATTCAGTAATCATGTTATCACAGTATCAGTGTCAGTTATTATGTGTCTTGCATGTATTCTAATGATCATGATAGTCAGTAGGCTATTGTTATTGTTTATGCATATGAACCCTATGCATTCAGTCTAACTCACATACATACCAGTACATTCAAAGTACTAACGCATTTGCTCTATGGTGTCTTATACCATATGTTCAAAGACACAAGATCCAAAGCATCAATAGATTCTAGTCTTAGCTATCAGAGTTAGCGGTGAGTCCTCATCTTTCAAGGACACGATCATCATTTTATTATCTCAATAATTATTTTATTAGTTAGAGTTAGTTGGGGACATGTCCCATCAACTCCTTATTTAGACAATCACGTTTTAGAGGCTTTCCAAACTACAATATGTTTAGATAACTTATTTTAGTTGTTTTGGGTATTTTATACCCATCCCAGATGTTACATTTTTATTAGATACTATGTCTCAATTCTGAACCTTATTGCCTTTCAGTTCATGTTTCTGCATTATAAAGTATTTTATGCAGTATACATGTACAAATATCAGTCATGGGTTAGCTTGTGGTCCTTAGGGGTCATGACCACCATGTACTATTTTGGGTATCAAATTTGGGGTGTTAATAACTTATTATCAAAGTGTAAGGTTCAATAGAGTCCTAGGAAGTCTGAAAGCCGCATCTAGTGGAGTTTTATACATGAGTGTGTTGCATACCATATTTATGTACAGGAGGCTATAAAATATTTTAGGAATAGTTTCCCCTCTTTCATTATTCATGTCGTGCCAGTGAGCATAATCTTAAGTCAATCTCTCAGTCTAATCTATTACTCCCTTTCTTCTACAAAACATACCTCCTAAAAGAAAAAATGGGAATCAGCCAGCCCCTCTTCCCGAAGAACCTTTGGGCAAACATTATTCTTATGCAGAGTTCTGAGCTGCATTCACTACTCTTTCTAACTCAGTTGCTGCTTAGAATGAATGACCATATTTTATTTCAGCCAATTTACTGTCTAATTCAGCTGCAACCAGAATTTGGGATTTCACCCAAATGAATCCTCCATCCTTTCTTGGGTCTAATTCTGATAAGGACCCTCAGGAATTCCTAGATCAGGTGCAGAAGGTTACAGACATAATGGGGGTTACTTCTAGTAAGAGTGCTGAGCTAGCTACATATCAGGTGCAGGATATTTCTCATACTTGGTTTAAATAGAGAAAGTTAGAAAGGCTAGATGATGCAGGGCCTATTGAGTGAGAGGAGTTTGCTTCTGCTTTCCTTGATAGATTCTTTCCCCTAGAGCTTAGATAAGGTAAGGTATTAGAATTCATCAACCTCAGGCAGAGCATTATGATGGTGAAAGAGTATTCTCTTAAGTTTACTCAATTAGCCAAATATGCCCCTCATATGGTTGTAAATAGTAGGGCCAAGATGAGTAAGTTCATTTTAGGGGTGAATGATAGCGTGGTTAATGAGTGCAAATCCACTATGTTGAATAGTGATGTGACTTAAGCTAGGCTCATTACTCATGCTCAGCAAATAGAGGAGCAAAATATAAAGTAGAGAAAGAAGCAGAATAAGAGAGATAGGATAAGTAGCTTTAATATTAGTCAGCCTAAGTTGGAGGGAGGCAATCGCTCTCATATTCATCCTAAGTCATCAGTTCCAGCTCCTTCATTATCCAGTGCTCCAATTCCTAAGTTCAGAGAGGGTAACAAAGATAGAGCGCCGGGGTCTAAGTCTTAGGACAATATTAATAGTGCCCGAACTAATATGTTTTGTCAAACTTGTGGTAAGAACCATAAAGGGTGTGTGTAGAGCTGGAAGCAATGTCTGTTTCCATTGTGGAAAGCTAGGCCACAGAGTTAAAGACTGCCCTTATTCAAGTTATTAGAGTCATATAAGCTCTTCAGCTTAGCTCGGTCGCCCAAATCAGCAGGGTGCCACCTCTAGTGCTACTAGTGGGCAACACCCAAATAGACTCTATGCTCTTCAGTCCAAACAAAATCTAGAAAATTCTCAGGATGTGGTACACTTATACGTTACAGATCTTTCATATGCATGTTTATGCTTTGATAGATCCAGGTATTTCCATGTCTTTTGTTACTCCCTATATAGTATTTGATTTTGGAGTTAGTCTCAAAATTCTAGTAGAGCCCTTTTCAGTCTCTACCCCAATGGGTAAAACCATCATAGCTCAGTGGGTATACAGGAACCGCGTCGTTATGATATTTTAGAAAGTCACTTCAGCAGATTTAGTCGAATTAGAGATGACTAATTTTGATGTCATTCTTGGCATGATTGGCTTCATTCCTTCTTTGCCACAATTGACTACAGAAATAGGATAGTCCAATTTTAGTTTCCAAATAAACCCGTCCTTAAGTTGAAGGGTAGTGTATCCACTTTTAGGGGTCAGTTTGTTTCCTACCTTCGGGCAAGGAAAATTATATCTAAGGGATGTGTCTATCATCTTGTTCAAGTTAAGGATTATAGTTCCAAAACTCTCAGTCTTGAATCCTTTCTAGTTGTGAATGAATATTCAGATGTCTTTCCCAAAGATCTTCCAGGAATTTCTCTTGAAAGGGAAATATACTTCGACATTGATCTTCTTCAAGATACTTAACGTATCTCTATTCTGCCATAGAGAACGGCACTATTAGAACTTAGAGAAATAAAAGAACAGTCAAAGGATCTCCAAGATAATAGATTCATCAGGCCCAATATTTCCCCGTGGGGTGCACTAGTATTATTCATGTGCAATAAAGACGGTTCTCTTAGAATGTGCATAGACTATCGTCAACTTAATAAGGTTACGGTCAAGAACAAGTATCCTTTTCCTAGAATCAATGACTTATTTGACCAACTTCAAGGTGCCAGTTATTTCTCTAAGATAGACCTTAGATCTGGCAATCATCGACTCAGAGTCAGAGAAAGTGATATGCCAAAAATAGCTTTCCATAGTCGGTATGGTCACTTCAAATTCCTAGTCATGTTATTTGGTCTTACCAATGACCTAGCAGTTTTCATAGACTTGATGAACTACGTGTTCAAATAGTACTTGGACATGTTTGTCACAGTCTTCAAAGATGATATTCTGGTCTATTCCCACAGTGTGTGAGATCATGCAGACCATCTCAAAATAGTACTTCAGACTCTCAGAGATTATCAGCAATTTGTCAGATTCAGTAAGTGCAAATTTTGGCTAAGGTCAGTAGCATTCCTTGGTCATATCATTTTTTGTGATGGTTTTAGAGTAGATCCTTAAAAGAACAAAGCGGTAAGAAACTGGCCTAGACCTATCTCTCCATCAGATATTAGGAGTTTCTTGGTTTTGGCTTTCTATTACAGATGGTTTATTGAGGGACTCAGATATTAGGAGTTTCTTAGGTTTGCCCCTATGTCCAGATTGACTTAGAAAAAAATCAAGTTTTAGTAGTCAGATCCTTGCGAGAAGAGTTTTCAGAAGTTAAAGACTCGACTCACCTCAGCTCCAGTTTTAGCTCATTCTGATGATCCAGATGGGTTCGTAGTAGGTTGTGTACTCATGTAGTATGGTAAGTTTATAGCCTACGCCTATAGACAACTTAAACCTCATGAGAAGAAATATCCTACTCATGATCTTAATTTAGCAGCCATAGTCTTTCCTTGAAGATTTGGAGGCATTATCTCTATGGAGTTTATGTAGATTTCTTCATAGATCATAAGAGTCTTCAGTATGTCTTTGCTCAGAAAGATCTCAATCTTCGTCAGAAAAGGTGGTTAGAGCTCTTAAAAGATTATGACATGAGTGTTCTCTATCATTTGGGCAAGGCTAATGTAGTGGCCGATGCTCTCAGTAGACTGTCTATGGGTAGTATTGCTTATGTGTATGATAGTAAGAAAAAGTTAGCTTAGGAAGTACATTATCTTGCCAGACAAGCCGTTCACTTAGTTGATACAGATGAGGGTGATATATTAGTTTAGAGTAGTTCAGAATCATCTCTAGTTTCTGAGGTAAAAGAAAAGAAAGATAGAGATCCCAGCCTTGTCAAGTTGAAAGAGTCAGTTAAGGATCAGCAAGTAGAGGGTTTCTCCCAAGAAGGAGATGGTGTTTTCGGTTATCAAGGTTGTCTCTGTGTTCTAGGTGTAGATGACTTAAGGCAGTAAATTGTTGCAGAAGTGCATGGTGCGCGCTACTCTATTCATCTAGGGGCCACAAGGATTACCATGACTTATGGTAAGTCTATTGGTGGAGTGGGATAAAGAGAGATATTACAGAGTTTTTGGCTAACTACTCTACATGTCAGCAGGTTAAGATAAAACATCAGAAGCCTCGTGGTCCTATAGAGGAGTTCATTATTCCTACTTGGAAGTAGGAAGAAGTGAACATAGACTTCGTGACGGGTTTGCCTCGAACTTGTCATCAACATGATTCAGTTTAGGTCACTGTAGAGAGGATGACCAAATCAGCCCATTTCCTTCCAGTTCATACCTCTAATTCAATTGAGTATTATGCCAGACTCTACATTAGGGAGTTGGTCAGATTATATGGTGTTTAGTTGTCTTTTATCTCAGATAGAGATACCCAATTCACCTATCACTTTTGAAAAGTGTTCCAAAAGGGTCTGGGTAACCAAGTTCATCTCATTACAACCTTTCATCCTCAGACAGATGGTCAAGCAGAAAGAACTATGTAGACTTTAAAAGATATGTTACGGACGTGTGCAATTGATTTCAAGGGTAGTGGGATGACCACTTGCCTTTGATTGAGTTTTCACACAACAACAGCTACCATTCCAGTATTCAGATGGTTCCATTCGAAGTTCTCTATGGTAGGAGATGTAAATCTCTGATCGGTTGGTTCAAAGTTAGTAAGGCCTCAATCATAGGGCCTGAATTAGTATTTGATGCCTTAGAAAAAGTCTAGTTGATTAGAGAAAAACTCTGGGCTGCTCAGAGCCTACAAAAGACTTATGTAGATGTTTGTAAAAAAGATCTTGAGTTCAAGATTAGTGAACATGTCTATCTGAAGATCTCTTCGATGAAGAAAGTGAAGCGGCTCGATAAGAAAGGGAAACTCAGTCCCCGATATGTCGGTCCTATCAAGATTCTTAATCGATTTGGCAAGGTAGCTTATGAGCTTGAATTGCCTTCAGATTTAGCCTTAGTTCATCTAGTCATCCATGTATCTTTGCTCAAGAAGTGCATAGGTGAACCAACAGTTGTAGTCCCTATTCAAAGCATTGATGTTCAGAACAGTCTCTCTTATGAGGAGATTCAAGTTGAAATCCTAGACTATCAGACTCGTAGATTAAGGAACAAAAAAGTCCCTCTAGTTAAGGTTCTTTGGTGAAATCAGTCCGTCGAGAAAACTACTTAGGAAGAAGAAGTAGACATGCATACCAAGTATCCTCACCTCTTCTCTGCCAACTCAGATCAAGCTCAAGGTAACAATTCTTCTTAAGCTTACTCAGTTTTATGTTCAGTGTTCATCATAAACTTGGTATCAAGTACCATTGAATATTCAGTCATGCATTCATGTATTAATTCGGTTATATAATTGTGCATCAGACATGCATTCTCATTGGGAGAAACTTTGTTACTCAGAACACTCAGTCATGCATTCATAAATCAGTTACGCATGCATGAGATATGCATATTCAGTATTATATATTCAGTTCTAGGGTTAAAAGAGTCAATTTCCCACCTCTATTTAAGCCCTTTAACATGTGATTCATCCATTTTCACCCAAAATACACTCTCTTCTCTCAAAAACCTCTTAAGAACAACCTAGGGCTTCTCATAGAAGATTTAGAATCAAGAATTTCCTCTATCAATCTTCGTGTATTTACGAACCAAGGTATGCATAGTATTGATTCATGGACTCCTTTCGTCCATTAATCCCAAGAATCCCTTTTCAAAATTCAAGTTTATGTATTTTCTTATGAATTTCATAATTTGGCTGCTCTTGTTCATATGGATAATAAGAAATTGAATTCTACTCCATGTTGGGTGATAAATTCTATGTGGGTTAAATTATTATAGATATAGATTCATGCAAACCTATGACTAAACCATTGAATGATGAAATTAGAATTGAACCATGATGTTTAATTATTGTACAATGATGTTTACATGTACCATGCCTACAATATGTTTGATTAAATACCTAGATGAAGAAAAAGTGCCTAACTAGCATGGTAGCATGAAATCCCCATGTATGTACAAGTTATGCCTATCACATGTTTTAATGAAATACTTCTATAAATGTATCATGGATTATGATGTTAATATATGTTCAAGTAGGTTATGTTTGGTCAGTTTCCTTCCATCGAGTCCTAGGGGTACTCGTACCCAAAATATTAGCTATGTGCCTAGATCCATGTCATGTTTTCACGATACCCTCAGTCAAGCTATCAATCCTTAGATTTCAAATAGTCTTATGTAACAGAAAATCTCTATGATCTCATGAACTCAGTCAGTTGTCAGACATCAGTAGTATTCCATTAGTCAACAGAATTCAGTAACTCAGCACATGTTCAGTTTAGTAAATTATGTTTAAAGTCTATTCAGATGGGAGTAGGAATTAGCACCGAGTGAAACCAAGGATGGGAACATACATTATTAGATGTGGGTGTGATTCTTAGAAGTCATCCTTGTATTCCAAAACTATTTAGCCAGCATAGGTTGAGACATCAACACTGTCCAATGAGGGTTGTTGAGGTGAATAAGCACTGTCGATAAGGGCCCCACCATTCTCTTTTTGGGACACTATTAGATGAGGGTCACCCACAGCTTGTCCTTACCAGTGACGTGATATTGACACCCTTTCTAATTAGGGTTACAGATTGGACCCCAACTCAGCCATAAAAGTATATTAGGGGTATGTTGGTTAGATAACTACTTCCCACAGTTTAATGTTACAGAACTATCAGACGTAGTCAATCAGTCTCAGTAATAGAACTCAGATAGTTCTTCAGATTTCAGGACTGTCAGATGTAGTCAACTCAGATAAAGTACGGGACTCAGCTAGTTCCATTAGATTCAGGACTGTCAGATACATTCACTCATGTTATCATTATATCAGTCATCAGTTTGTCATATTATCAGTATTCAGACTCAGTAATTATCTTATCACGGTACCAGTGTCAGTTATTATGTATCATGCATGTATTCTCACAATCATAATAGTCAGTCTGATATTGTTATTTTTCATGCATATGAACCCCATGCATTTATCCTGCCTTACATGCATACCAGTACATACAAAGTTCTAATATATTTGCACTATGGTGTCTTATACCATAGGTTCAGAGACATGAGATCCAGAGCATCAGTAGATTCCAGTCTCAACTGTCAGAGTTAGCAGTGAGTCTTTATCTTTTGAGGATATGATCATCATTTTATTATCTCAGTAATTATTTTATTAGTTGGAGTTAGTTGGGGATATGTCCTATCAACTCCTTATTCAGATAGTCACATTTTAGTGGCTTTCCAAACTATAGTATGTTTAGATAACTTATTTTAGTTGCTTTGGGTATTTTATACCCCTCCCAGATGTTACATTTTTATCAGATACTATGTCTCAATTTCGAACCTTATGGCCTTTTAGTTCATGTTTCTGCATTATAAAGTAATTTATGTAGTATACAGGTATAAATATCAGTCATGGGTTAGCTTGTGGTCCTTGGGGGTGATGAGCCCCTTATAGCATTCTGGGTATCAGATTTGGGGTGTTGCAAACTTGGTATCAAAGACAAAGGTTCAATAGAGTCCTAGGAAGTCTAAAAGCCACATCTAGTAGAGTTTTGTAGAGGTGTATGTTACGCACCACATGTATGTACAGGGTGCTATAAGATGTTTTAGGGATAGTTTCCCCTCTTTTAGTATTCATTTCATGCCAGTGAGCATAATCTTAAGTCAATATCTCAGTCTAATCTATTTCTCCCTTTCTTCTATAGCACATCCCTCCTAAAAGAAGAAACGTGAATTAGCCAGCCCCTCAGCTCGAAGAACCTTTGGCCAAACATATTTGCATAGTTTCGATCTGCATTCACTACTCCTGCTAACTCAGTTACTACTCAAAATAAATGACCAGCTATTTTTTCGACTAATCCAGTGGCCAATTCAGCTGCAACAAGAATTCGAGATTTCACCCGAATGAATCCTCCATCCTTTCTTGGGTCTAAGTCAGATGAGGACCCTCAGGAATTCCTAGATCAGGTGCAGAAGGTTACAGACATAATAGGGGTTACTTCTAGTGAGAGTGCTGAGTTAGCTGCATATCAGGTACAGGATGTTGCTCATAGTTGGTTTAAGTAGTGGAAGTCAGAAAGGATAGATGATGCAGGGCCTATTGAGTGGGAGGAGTTTTCTTCTGCTTTTCTTGATAGATTCTTACCCCTAGAGCTTAGAGAATCTAAGGTGTTAGAATTCATCAGCCTCAGGCAGGGAAATCTGATGGTTAAAGAGTATTCTCTTAAGTTTACTCAATTATCCAGATATGCCCCTCATGTGGTTGCAGATAGTAGGGCCAAGATGAGTAAGTTTATTTCAGGGGTGAATGATAGCATGGTTAATGAGTGTAGATCCGCCATGTTGAAAAGCGACATAACTTTATCCAGGCTCATTACTCACACTCACCAAATAGAGGAACAAAAGATTAAGTAGAGGGAGAAGCAGAATAAAAGAGCTAGGACAAGTAACTTTAATGTTAGTTAGCTTAAGTCAGAAGGAGGCAATCGCTCTTAGATTCATCCTAAGTCATCGGTTCTAGCTCCTTCATCAGCCAGTGCTCCACATCTTAAGTTCAGAAAGGGTAAAAAAGGTAGAGCGCCAGGATCTAAGTCTTAGGACTGTATTAATAGTGCCTGAACTAATCCCTTTTATCAGACTTACGGTAAGAACCACAAGGGTGTGTGCAGAGCTAAAAGTGATGTCTATTTAAATTGTGGCAAGCTAGACCACAGAGTCATAGACTTCCCTCAATCAGGTTATTATAGTCATATTCGCTCCTCAGCTCAGTCCGGTCGCCCAAATCAGAAGGGTTTCACCTTTATTGCTACTAGTGGGCAACTCCCAAATACACTCTCTGCTCTCCAGTCCCGACAAGATCAAGAAAATTCTCTTGATATTGTTACTGGTATGTTACAGATCTTACATGTTCATGTTTACGCTTCGCTAGATCCAGGTGCTTCCTTGTCTTTTGTTAATCTCTATATAGCAGTTGATTGCGGAGGCAGTCCTAAAATTCTAGCAGAGCCTTTTCAGTCTCTACCTTAGTGGGTAAAACCATCAAGCCTGGTAGGTATACAGGAAATGCCCGATTATGATATTTCAGAACGTCACTTCAGCAGATCTAGTTGAATTAGAGATGACTAATTTTGATGTCATTCTCGGTATGAATTAACTTCATTCCTGCTATGCCATAGTCAATTGCAAAAATAGGATAGTCCAATTTCAATTCCCAAATAAACCCGTCCTTCAGTGGAAGTGTAGTGTATCCACTTTCAGGGGTCTGGTTGTTTCCTACCTTCAGGCAAGGAAAATAATATCTAAGGGATGTGTCCACCATCTTGTTCATGTTAAGGAATCCTGTTCCAAAACTTCCAGTCTTGAATCCGTTCAAGTTGTGAATGAATATTCAGATGTCTTTCCCGATGATCTTTCAGGATTCCTCCCGAAAGGTAAATAGACTTCAGTATTGATCTTCTTCCAGATACTTAGCCTATCTCTATTTCGCCATAAAGAATAACACCAGCTGAACTCAACCAATTGGACCCCAACTTAGCCATAATGGCATATTAGGGGCATGTCGGTTAGATAACTACTTTCCATAGTCTTATGTTACAGAATCAGGATTGTCAGACACAATCAATTAGTCTCAGTAATAAAACTCAGATAGTTCTTCCGATTTCAAGATTATGAGATACAGTTAACTAGAATACAATATAGGAGCCAGCTAGTTCCATTAGATTCTGAACTGTCAGATATAGTCACTCATGTTATCAGTTATATCAGTTATCAGTATGTCATGTTATTAGTAATCAGATTCAGTAATTATGTAATCATGGTATCTGTCTCAGTTATTATGTCTCATGTATGTATTCTCACGATCATGATAGTCAATCTGCTATTGTTATTCTTCATGCATATGAACCCCATGCATTTATCCGACCTCACATGCATACCAGTACATTCAAAGTACTGAAGTATTTGCGTTATGGTGTCTTATACCACAGGTTCAGATACACGAGCTCCATAGCATCAGTAGATTCTAGTCTCATCTGTCAAAGTTAGGAGTGAGAACTTATCTTTTGAGGACACTTATCTCAGTAATTATTTTGTTTGTTGGAGTTAGTTGGGGACATATCCCATTAACTCCTTATTCAGGCAGTCACGTTTTAGAGGATTTCTAAACTATAGTATGTTCAGATGGCTTATTTCAGTTGTTATGGGTATTTATACCCCTTCCAGTTGTTACATCTTTAATAGATACTATGTCTCCGTTTTGAACATTATGGTCTTTTAGCTCATGGTACAAATATTAGTCATGAGCTAGATTGTGGTCTATCATTGTCATGAGCACTGTGTAGCATTTTGGGTATCAAATTTGGAGCATTACAAACTTGTTCTCAAAGCCTAAGGTTCCATATAGTCAAAGAAACATTTATGAACAAGAGGCTATAAGATGTTTTAGGAATAGTTTCCCCTCTTTCAGTATTCATGTCATGCCAATGAGCATAATCTCAAGTCAATCTCTCAGTCTAATCTATTTCTCCCTTTCTTCTACAGAACATGCCTCCTAAAAGAAAAAATGGAAATCATCCAACTCCTCAGCCCGAAGAACCTTTGGGTGAATATGTTTCTCATGTAGAGTTTCGAGCTGCATTCACTACTCTTGCTAACTTAGTTGCTGCTCAGAATAAATGACTAGCTGTCATTCTATCCAATCCGATGGCCAATTCAGCTACAACCAGAATTCAGCATTTCACCCAAATAAATCCTCCATCCTTTCTTGGGTGTAAGTCAGTTGAGGACCCTCAGAAATTCCTAGATTAGATGCAGAAGGTTACAGACATAATGCAGGTTAATTCTAGTGAGAGTGATGAGCTAGCTGCATATCAGGTTCAGGATATTGCTCACACTTGGTTTAAATAGTGGAAGTCAGAAAGGCCAGATGATGGAGGGCCTATTGTGTGGGAGGACTTTGCTTCTGCTATCCTTGATAGATTCTTTCCCTTAGATCTTAGAGAAGCTAAGGTGTTAGAATTCATCAACCTCAGACAGGGAAATATGATGGTGATAGAGTATTCTCTTAAGTTTACTCAATTAGCCAAATATGCCCCTCATGTGGTTGCAGATAGCAAAGCTAAGATAAGAAAGTTTGCTTGAGGGGTGAATAATAGCATGGTTAATGAGTGCAGATCAACCATGTTAAAAAGTGACATGATTTTAGCCAGGCTCATTACACATTCTCAATAGATAGAGTAGCAAAATATTAAGTAGAGGGAGAAGCATAATAAGAGAGCTAGGATAGGTAGGTTTAATGTTAGTCAGCCTTTGCTAGAGGAAGGCAACCACTCTCATATTTGTCCTAAGTCATCAGTTCCAACTCCTTTTTCAGCTAGTGCTCCAGTTCCTAAGTTCAGAGAGGGTAACAAAGATAGAGCGCCAGGCTCTAAGTCTTAGGGCATCATGAATAGTGCCCGAACTAATCCCTTTTGTCAGACTTATGGTAACAACCACTAGGGTGTGTGCAGAGCTAAAAGTGATGTCTATTTTTGTTGTGGCAAGCTAGACCACAGAGTCAGAGACTGCCCTCAGTCAGGTCATTATAGTCATATTCGCTCCTTAGCTTAGTTCGGTCGCTCAAATCAGCAGGGTTTCACCTCTATTTCTACTTATGGGAAACTCCAAAATAGAATCTATGCACTCTAGTCCCGACAAGAATAATAAAATTCTCCTAATGTTGTTACTGGTATGTTACAGATCATTCATGCGCATGTTTAGGCTTTGCTAGATCCAGGTACTTCCTAGTATTTTGTTACTATCTATATAGCAGTTGATTTTGGAGTTAGTCCTAAAATTCTAGCAGAGCCCTTTCAGTCTTTACCCCAGTGGGTAAAACTATCAAGCCCAATTTGGTATACAGGAAATGCCCGATTATGATATTTGAGAAAGTTACTTTAGCAGATCTAGTCGAATTAGAGATGACTAATTTTGATGTCATTCTCGGCATGAATTGACTTCATTCCTGCTATGCGATAGTCAATTGCTAAAATAGGATAGTACAATTTCAATTCTCAAATAAACTCTTCCTTAAGTGGAAGGGTAGTGTATCTGCTTTCAGGGGTCTGGTTGTTTCCTACCTTCAGGCAAGAAGAATGATATCTAAGGGATGTGTACATCATCTTGTTCATGTTAAGGATTCTAGTTCCGAACCTCTGAGTCTTGAATCCATTCAAGTTGTGAATGAATATTCAAACGACTTTCCCGAAGATCTTCCAGGATACCTCCCGAAAGGGAAATAGACTCCGGCATTGATCTTCTTCCAGATACTTAGCCTATATCTATTCTTCATGTTACAGAATTAGGACTATCAGCAATGATTAATTAGTCTCAGTAATAGAACTCAGATAGTTCTTCAGATTTCACAATTATCAGATACAGTTAACTCAAATACAATACGAGACTCAGCTAGTTCCATCAGATTCAGAACTGTCAGATACAGTTACTCATGTTATTAGTTATACCAGTTATTAATAAGTTATGTTATTAGTATTCAAATTTAGTAATCATGTAATCATGGTATCAGTCTCAGTTATTATGTCTCATGCATGTATTCTCACGATCATGATAGTCAATCTGCTATTGTTATTGTTCATGCATATAAACCTCATGCATTTAGTCTACCTCACATGCATACCAGTACATTCAAAGTACTGATGCATTTGTGCTATGGTGTCTTCTACCATAGGTTCAGAGACACTAGCTCCACAGCATCAGTAGATTCCAGTCTCATCTATCAAAGTTAGGAGTGAGTCCTCATTATTCGAGGATACTTATCTCAGTAATTATTTTATTAGTTGGAGTTAGTTCGGGACATGTCCCATCAACTCCTTATTCAGGTAGTCATGTTTTTGAGTCTTTCTAAACTACAATATGTTCAGATGGTTTATTTCAGTTGTTATGGGTATTTCATACCCCTTCCAGATGTTACACCTTTAACAGATACTATGTCTTAGTTTTGAACCTTATGGGCTTTCAGTTCATGGTACAAATATTTGTCATGGGTTAGCTTGTGGTCCATTTTTGTCATGAGTACCGTGTAGCATTTTGAGTATCAAATTTGGAGCATTACAAACTTGTTCTCAAAGCCTAAGGTTCAATAGAGTCAAAGAAATATTTATGAACAAGAGGCTATAAGTTGTTTTAGGAACAGTTTCCCCTCTTTCAGTATTCATGTCATGCCAATGAGCATAATCTCAAGTCAATCTCTCAGTCTAATATGTTTCTCCCTTTCTTCTATAGAACATGCCTTCTAAAAGAAAAAATGGGAATCATCTAGCCCTTAGCCCAAAGAACCTTTGGGCGAACTTGTTTCTCATGTAGAGTTTCGAGCTGCATTCACTACTCTTGCTAACTTAGTTGCTGCTCAGAATGAATGACCAAATGTCGTTCCACCCAATCTGGTAGTCAATTCAGCTACAACAAGAATTTGAGATTTCACCGAAACAAATCCTACATCCTTTCTTGGGTCTAAGTTGGATGAGGACCCTCAGGAATTCCTAGATCAGATGCAGAAGGTCACAGACATAATGCGGGTTAATTCTAGTGAGAGTGATGAGCTAGCTGCATATCAGGTTCAGGAAATGCTCGGTTATGATATTTAAGTAAGTTACTTTAGCAGATCTTATCAAATTAAAGATGACTATTTTTGATGTCATTCTCGGCATGAATTGACTTCATTCCTGCTATGCCATAGTCAATTTCTAAAATAGGATAGTACAATTTCAATTCTCAAATAAACTCTTCCTTGAGTGGAAGGGTAGTGTATCCGCTTTCAGGGGTCTGGTTGTTTCCTACCTACGGGCAAGAAAAATGATATCTAAGGGATGCGTACATCATCTTGTTCATGTTAAGGATTTTAGTTCCGAAACTCTGAGTCTTGAATCCATTCCAGTTGTGAATGAATATTCAAATGTCTTTCTCGAAGATCTTCCAGGATACCTCCCGAAAGGGAAATAGTCTCCGGCATTGATCTTCTTCCAGATACTTAGCCTATCTCTATTCTTCATGTTACAGAATTAGGACTATCAGCAATGATAAATCAGTCACAGTAATAGAACTCAGATAGTTCTTCAGATTTCACAATTATCAGATACAGTTAACTCAAATATAATACGGGACTTAGCTAGTTCCTTTAGATTCAGAACTGCCAGATACAGTCACTCATGCTATCAGTTATACTACTTATCAGTATGTTATGTTATTAGTATTCAGATTTAGTAATCATGTAATCATGGTATCAGTCTCAGTTATTATGTCTCATACATGTATTCTCACGATCATGATAGTCAATCTGCTATTGTTATTGTTCATGCATATAAACCCCATATATTTAGCCTACCTAATATGCATACCAGTACATTCAAAGTACTGATGCATTTACGCTGTGGTGTCTTATACCATAGGTTCAGAGACACGAGCTCCAGAGCATCAGTAGATTCTAGTCTCCTCTGTCAAAGTTAGGAGTGCGTCCTCATTATTCGAGGATACTTATCTCAGTAATTATTTTATTAGTTGGAGTTAGTTGGGGACATATCCCATCAACTCCTAATTTAGGTAGTCATATTTTTGAGTCTTTCTAAACTACAGTATGTTCAAATGGTTTATTTCAGTTGTTATGGGTATTTCATACCCCTTCCAGATGTTACATCTTTAACAGATACTATATCTTAGTTTTGAACCTTATGGCCTTTCAGTTCATGGTACAAATATTGGTCATGGGTTAGCTTGTGGTCCATCATTGTCATGAGCACCGTATAGCATTTTGGGTATCAAATTTAGAGCATTATAAACTTGTTCTCAAAGCCTAAGGTTCAATAGAGTCAAAGAAACATTTATGAACAAGAGGCTATAAGATGTTTTAGGAACAGTTTCCCCTTTTTCAGTATTCATGTCATGCCAATGAGCATAATCTCAAGTCAATCTCTCAGTATAATATATTTCTCCCTTTCTTCTACAGAACATGCCTCCTAAAAGAAAAAATGGGAATCATCCAGCCCCTCAGCCCGAAGAACCTTTGGGCGAACATATTTCTCATGTAGAGTTCCGAGCTGCATTCACTTCTATTGCTAACTTAGTTGCTGCTCAGAATGACTGACTAGCTGTCGTTCTACCTAATCTGGTAGCCAATTCACCTACAACAAGAATTTGTGATTTCACCTGAATAAATTCTCCATCCTTTCTCGGCTCTGAGTCAGATGAGGACGCTTAGGAATTCCTAGATCAGATGAAGAAGGTTACAGACATAATGCGGGTTAATTCTAGTGAGACTGATGAGCTAGCTGCATATCACGTTCAGGATGTTGCTCACACTTGGTTTAAATAATGGAAGTCAGAAAGGCCAGATGATGCAGGGCCTATTGAGTGGGAGGACTTTTCTTTTGCTTTCATTGATAGATTCTTTCCCCTAGATCTTAGAGAAGCTAAGGTGTTAGAATTTATCAACCTCAGGTAGGGCAATATGATGGTTAAAGAATATTCTCTTAAGTTTACTCAATTAGCCAGATATGCCCCTAATGTGGTTGCAGATAGCAGAGCCAAAATGAGTAAGTTTCTTTCAAGGGTGAATAATAGCATGGTTAATGAGTGCAGATCCACCATGTTGAATAGTGACATAATTTTAGCCAGGCTCATTACATATGCTCAACAGATAGAAGAGCAAAGTATTAAGTAGAGGGAGAAGCATCATAAAAGAGCTAGGATAGGTAGCTTTAATGTTAGTCAGCCTAAGTCAGAGGGAGGAAATCACTCTCATATTCATCCTAAGTAATCCGTTCCAACTCCTTTGTTATCCAGTGCTCCAGTTCCTAAGTTCAGAGAGAGTAACAAAGATAGAACTCTAGGCTCTAAGTCTCAGGGCAGTATTAATAGTGCCCAAACTAATCCCTTTTGTCAGACTTATGGTAAAAACCATAAGCGTGTGTGTAGAGCTAAAAGCGATGTCTATTTCAGTTGTGGTAAGCTAGACCACAGAGTCAGAGACTACCCTCAGTCAGGTTATTATAGTCATATTCGCTCCTCAGCTCAGTCCGGTTGCCCAAATCAGCAGGGTTTCACCTCTATTGCTACTAGTAGGCAACTCCCAAATAGACTCTATGCTCTCCAGTCCCGACAACATCAGTAAAATTCTCCTAATGTTGTTACTGGTATTTTACAGATCTTTCATGTGCATGTTTACGCTTTGCTAGATCCAGGTACTTTCTTGTCTTTTATTACTATCTATTTAGTAGTTGATTTTGGAGTCAGTCCTAAAATTCTAGCAGAGCCCTTTCAGTCTCTACCCCAATGGGTAAAACCATCAAGCCCAGTGGGTATACAGGAAATGCCTAGTTATGATATTTCAGAAAGTCACTTCAGTAGATCTAGTCAAATTAGAGATGACTAATTTTGATGTCATTCTCGGCATGAATTGACTTCTTTCCTGCTATGCCATAGTTAATTGTAAAAATAGGATAGTCCAATTTCAGTTCTCAAATAAACCCGTCCTTGAGTGGAAGGGTAGTGTATCCGCTTTTAGGGATATACTTGCTTCCTACCTTCAGGCAAGGAAAATGATATCTAAGGGATGTGTCCATAATCTTGTTCATGTTAAGGATTCCAGTTCCAAAACTCCCAGTCTTGAATCTGTTCCAGTTGTGAATAAATATTCAGGTGTCTTTACCAAAGATCTTCTAGGATTTCTCCCAAAAGCTAAATAGACTTCGGCATTGATCTTCTTCCAGATACTTAGACTATCTATATTCATCATGTTACAGAATCAGGATTGTCAGACTAATCAGTATCAGCAATTGAACTCAGATAGTTCTTCAGATTTTAGAATTATCAGATACAGTTAACTCAAATATAAGATGGGACTTAGCTATCTCCATTAGATTCAGCACTGTCAGATACATTCACTCTTGTTATCAGTTATTCCAGTTATCAGTAAGTCATATTATTAGTATTCGGATTTAGTAATCATGTAATCATGGTATTAGTCTCAGTTATTGTGTCTCATGTATATATTCTCACGATCATGATAGTCAATGTGCTATTGTTATTGTTTATGTATATAAACCTTATGCATTTAGCCTACCGCAGATGCATACCAGTATATTCAAAGTACTGACGCATTTGCGCTATGGTGTATTATACCATAGGTTCAGAGACACGAGCTCCAGAGCATCAGTAGATTCTAGTCTCATATATCAAAGTTAGGAGTGAGTCCTCATTATTCGAGGGTACTTATCTCAGTAATTATTTTATTAGTTGGAGTTAGTTGGGGATATGTCCCATCAAACCTTATTCAGGAAGTTATATTTTTAAGTCTTTCTAAACTACAATATGTTCAAATGGTTTATTTCAGTTGTTATGGGTATTTCATACCCCTTCCAGATGTTACATCTTTAACAAATACTATGTCTCAGTTTTGAACCTTATGGCCTTTCAGTTCATGGTACAAATATTGGTCATGGGTTAGCTTGTGGTCCATCATTGTCATAAGCACCGTGTAAAATTTTGGGTATCAAATTTAGAGCATTACAAACTTGTTCTCAAAGCCTAAAGTTCTATAAAGTCAAAGAAACATTTATGAACAAGAGGCTATAAGATGTTTTAGGAATAGTTTCCCCTCTTTCAGTATTCATGTCAGGCCAATGAGCATAATCTCAAGTTAATCTCTCAGTCTAATCTGTTTCTCCCTTTCTTCTATAGAACATGCCTCCTAAAAGAAAAAATGGGAATCATCCAGCCCCTCAACTCGAAGAACCTTTGGGCGAACATGTTTCTCATGTAAAGTTCCGAGCTGCATTCACTACTCTTGCTAACTTAGTTGCTGCTCAGAATGAATGACCAGTTATCATTCCACCCAATTTGGTAGCCAATTCAGCTACAACAAGAATTCGGGATATCACCCGAATAGATCCTTCACTCTTTCTAGGGTCTAAGTCAGTTGAAGACCCTCTGGAATTCCTAGATCAAATACAAAAGGTTACAGACATAATGGGGTTAATTCTAGTGAGAGTGATGAGCTAGCTACATATCGGGTTCAGGATGTTTCTCACACTTGGTTTAAATAGTGGAAGTCAGAAAGGCCAGATGATCCAGGGCCTATTGAGTGGGAGGACTTTGATTCTACTTTCCTTGATAGATTCTTTCCCCTAGATCTTTGAGAAGCTAAGGTGTTAGAATTCATCAACCTCCGGCAGGGCAATATGATCGTGAAGTATTATTCTCTTAAGTTTACTCAATTAGCCAGATATACCCCTCATGTGGTTGTAGATAGCAGAGCCAAGATGAGATTGTTTCAGGGGTGAATAATAGCATGGTTAATGAGTGCAGATCCACCATGTTGAATAGTGACATAATTTTAGCCAGGCTCATTACATATGCTCAGTAGATAGAGGAGCAAAATATTAAGTAGAGGGAGAAGCATAATAAGAGAGCTAGGATAGGTAGCTTTAATGTTAGTCAGCCTAAGTAAGAGGGAGGCCATCGCTCTCATATTCGTCCTAAGTCATCAGTTCCAGCTCCTTTGCCAGCCAGTGCTCCAGGTACTTCCTTGTCTTTTATTACTATCTATATAGCAATTGATTTAGGAGTCAGTCCTAAAATTCTAGCAGAGCCCTTTCAGTCTCTACCCTAGTGGGTAAAATCGTCAAGCCTGGTGGGTGTACAGGAAATGCCCGGTTATGATATTTCAGAAAGTCAGTTCAGCAGATGTAGTCGAATTAGAGATGACTAATGTTGATATTATTCTCGGTATGAGTTGACTTTATTCCTGCTATACCATAGTCAATCGCAAAAATAGGATAGTCCAATTTCAGTTCCCAAGTAAACCCGTCCTTCAGTGGAAGTGTAGTGTATCCACTTTCAGGGGTCTGCTTGTTTCCTACCTTCAGGCAAGGAAAATAATATCTAAGGGAGGTGTCTATCATCTTGTTCATGTTAAGGAATCTAGTTCCGAAACTCCCAGTCTTGAATTCATTCCAGTTGTGAATGAATATTCAGATGTCTTTCCCGATGATCTTCCAAGATTCCTCCCAAAAGGAAAATAGACTTCAGTATTGATCTTCTTCCAGATACTTAGCCTATCTCTATTTCGCCACAAAGAATGGCACCAGCTGAACTCAACTAATTGGACCCCAACTTAGCCATAATGGCATATTAAGGGTATTTCGATTAGATAACTACTTCCCATAGTCTTATGTTACAGAATCAAGACTGTCAGACACAGTCAATTAGTCTCCGTAATAGAAATCAGATAGTTCTTCAGATTTCAGGATTACGAGATATAGTTAACTAGAATACAATATAGGACTCAGCTAGTTCCATTAGATTCTGAACTGTTAGATACATTCACTCATGTTATCAGTTATATCAGTTATCAGTATGTCATGTTATTAGTATTCAGATTCAGTAATTATGTAATCATGGTATCAGTCTCAGTTATTATGTCTCAGTAATTATCTTTTAAGGACACTTATCTCAGTAATTATTTTATTAGTTGGAGTTAGTTGGGGACATATCCTATTAAATTCTTATTCAGGCAGTCACGTCTTAGAGGCTTTCTAAACTACAATATGTTCAGATGGCTTATTTCAATTGTAATGGGTATTTTATATCCCTTCCAGATGTTACATCTTTAACAGATATTATGTCTCCGTTTTGAACCTTATGGCCTTTCAGTTCACGATACAAATATTAGTCATGAGCTAGCTTATGGTTCATCATTGTCATGAGCACTGTGTAGCATTTTGGGTATCACATTTGGAGCATTACAAACTTGTTCCCAAAGCCTAAGGTTCAATAGAGTCAAAGAAACATTTATGAACAAGAGGCTATAAGATGTTTTAGGAATAGTTTCCCCTCTTTCAGTATTCATATCATGCCAATGAGCATAATCTCAAGTCGATCTCTCAGTCTAATCTGTTTCTCCCTTTTTTCTACAGAACATGCCTCCTAAAATAAAAAATGGGAATCATCCAACCCCTCAGCCCGAAGAACCTTTAGGTGAATATGTTTCTTATATAGAGTTCTGAACTGCATTCACTACTCTTGCTAACTTAGTTGTTGCTCAGAATGAATGACCAACTGTCATTCCACCCGATTCGGTTGCCAATTCAGCTACAACCAGAATTCAGGATTTCACCCAAATAAATCCTCCATCCTTTCTCAGGTCTAAGTCGGTTGAGGACCCCCAGGAATTCCTAGATTAGATGCAGAAGGTTACAGACATAATGCGGGTTAATTTTAGTGAGAGTGATGAGCTAGCTATATATCAGGTTCAGGATGTTGCTCATACTTGGTTTAAATAGTGGAAGTCAGAAAGGCCAGATGATGTATGGCCTATTGAGTGGGAGGACTTTGCTTTTGCTATCCTTGATAGATTCTTTCCCCTAGATCTTAGAGAAGCAAGGGTGTTAGAATTCATCAACCTCAGGTAGGGAAATATGATGGTGATAGAGTATTCTCTTAAGTTTACTCAATTAGCCAGATATGCCCCTCATGTGGTTGCAGATAGCAGAGCCAAGATAAGTAAGTTTGTTTCAGGGGTAAATAATAGCATGGTTAATGAGTGCAGATCCACCATGTTAAATAGTGACATGATTTTAGCCAGGCTCATTACACATGCTCAACAGATAGAGGAGCAAAATATTAAGTAAAGGGAGAAAGATAATAAGAGAGCTAGGATAGGCAGCTTTAATGTTAGTCAGCCTAAGTTAGAGGGAGGCAATCGCTCTCATATTCGTCCTAAGTCATCAGTTCTAACTCCCTTTTCAGCCAGTGCTCCAGTTCCTAAGTTCAGAGAGGGTAACAAAGATAGAGCGCCAGGCTCTAAGTCTCAAGGCAGTATTAATAGTGCCCGAACTAATCCCTTTTGTCAGACTTATGGTAAGAACCACAAGGGTGTGTGCAAAGTTGGAAGCGATGTATGTTTGGGTTGTGGGAAGCCAGTCCACAGAGTTAGAGACTGCCCTCAGTCAGGTTATCATAGTCATATACGCTCCTTAGCTCAGTCCGATTGCCCAAATCAGCAGGGTACCACCTCTAGTTATACTAGTTGGCAATGCCTAAATAGACTCTATACTCTCTAGTCCTGACAAGATCAGGAAAATTCTCCTGATGTTGTTACTAGTACGTTACAGATCTTTCATGTGCGTTTTTATGCTTTGCTAGATCCAGGTGCTTCCTTGTCTTTTGTTACTCCCTATATAGCAGTTGATTTTGAAGTATGTCCCAAAATTCTAGTAGAGCCCTTTTCAGTATCTACCCCAGTGGGTAAAAGCATCATAGCCCGGTGGGTATACTGGAACTGCCCGATTATGATTTTTTAGAAAGTCTCTTCAATAGATCTAGTCTAATTAGAGATGACTAATTTTTATTTCATTCTTGGCATGGATTGGCTTCATTCCTCCTATGCCATAGTCTACTACAGAAATAGGATAGTCCAGTTTTAGTTCCCAAATGAACCCTTCTTTTAGTTGAAGGATAGTGTATCCGATTTCAGGGGTCATCTTGTTTCCTAGCTTTGGGCAAGGAAAATTATATGTAAGGGATGTGCCTATCATCTTGTTCATGTTAAGGATTCTAGTTCCAAAACTCCCAGTCTTGAATCTGTTCCAGTTGTGAATGAATATTCAGATGTCTTTCCCAGTGATCTTCTAGGAATTCCTCCTGAAAGAGAAATATACTTCACCATTAATCGTCTTCCAGATACTCAGCCTATCTCTATTCGTCCATGAGAATGGCACCAGCAGAACTCATAGAATTGAAAAAAAAGTTAAAGGATCTCCGAGATAAGGGATTCATCAGGCCCAACATTTCCCCGTGGGGTGCACCAGTATTATTCATGCGCAAGAAAGATGGTTTTCTCTGAATGTGCATAAAATATCGTCAACATAATAAGGTCATGGTCAAGAACAAGTACCCTCTTTCCAGAATTAATGACTTGTTTTACCAGCTTCAGTGTGCCAATTATTTCTCTAAGATAGACCTCAGATCCGACTATCATCAGCTCAGAGTCAGAGAATGTGACATTTCAAAAATAGCTTTCTATACTCGGTATGTCGCATCAAATTCCTAGTCATGTCATTTGGTCTTACCAATGCCCTAGCATCTTTCATAGACTTGATGAACTGCGTGTTCAAACAGTACTTGGACATGTTCATCATAGTCTTCATAGATGATATTCTGGTCTATTCCCACAGTGCAGGAAATCATGCAGACCATCTCACAACAATACTTCAAACTCTCAGAGATCATCAGCTATTCGCCAAATTTAGTAACTGCAAATTTTGGCTAAGGTCAGTAGCATTCCTTGGTCATATCATTTCGGGTGATGGAATTAGAGTAGATCCTCAAAAGACTGAAGCGGTAAGAAAATGGCCTAGACCTATATCTCTATCTAATATTAGGAGTTTTTTGGGTTTGGATGGCTTTTACAGACAGTTTATTGAGTGATTTTATTCTATTGCATCCCTAATGTCCAGATTGACTCAGAAGAAAATTAAGTTACAGTGGTCAGATTCTTGCGAGAAGAGTTTTCAGGAGTTGAAGACTCGACTTACCTCAGCTTCAGTGTTAGCTCTTCCAGATGGTCCAGATGGGTTCGTAGTGTATTGTGATGCATAAATAGTAGGTTGAGGTTGTGTCCTTATGTTGCATGGTAAGTTCATAGCCTACGCCTCTAGACAGCTTAAACCACATGAGAAGAGTTATCCTACTCATGATCTTGATTTAGCAGCCGTAGTCTTTGCCTTGAAGATTTGGAGGCATTATATCTACGAAGTTCATGTAGATGTCTTTATAGATCCTAAGAGTCTTCAGTTTGTCTTTTCTCATAAATATCTCAATCTTATCAGAAAAGGTGGTTAGAGCTCTTGAATGATTATGACATGAGTGCCTTCTATTATTCGGGCAAGGCCAATATAGTGGCCGATGCTCTCAATAGACTGTCTA
The DNA here is from genome assembly GCF_002878395.1 of Capsicum annuum. Taxonomy (NCBI): domain Eukaryota; kingdom Viridiplantae; phylum Streptophyta; class Magnoliopsida; order Solanales; family Solanaceae; genus Capsicum; species Capsicum annuum. The sequence goes on along the minus strand of NC_061112.1, from coordinate 8,665,109 downwards.
TAGGTAGTATTACTTACGTGTATAACAGTAAGAAGAAGTTAGCTCAGGAAGTATATCAGCTTGCTAGAATAGGCATTTTCTTAGTCGATACATATGAGGGTGATATATTGGTTCAGAGTTGTTCAAAATCATCTTTTGTTTCCGAGGTGAAAGAAAAGAAAGATAGATATCCTAGCATTGTAGAGTTAAAAGAGTCAGTTCAGGATCATAAAGTAGAGGGTTTCTCCCAAGGGGGAGATGGTGTTTTGCATTGTCAGGGTCGTCTTTGTGTTCTAGGTGTAGATGACTTAAGGCAGCAAATTCTTATAGAAGTGCATGGTGTAGCTACTCTATTTATCCAGGGGCCACAAATATGTACCATAACTTGCAAGAAGTCTATTGGTGGAGTGGGATGAAGAGAGATATTGCAGAGTTTGTGGCTAAGTGCTCTACATGTCAGCAGGTTAAGATAGAGCATCAAAAGCCTTGTGATACTATGCAGGAGTTCATTATTCCTACTTGGAAGTGGGAAGAAGTGAACATGGACTTCGTGATGGGTTTGCCTCAAACTCATCATTAGCATGATTCAGTTATTGTAGACAGGATGACCAAATCAGCTCATTTCCTTCCAATTCATACCTCTTATTCAGCCAAGGATTATGCCAGACTCTACATTAGGGAGTTGGTCAGATTATACAACATTTCATTATCTTTTATCTCCGATAGAGATACCCAATTCACCTCTCACTTCTGGAAAGCATTCCAAAAGGGTCTGGGTAACCAAGTTCATCTCAGTACAGCCTTTCATCCTCAGACAGATGGTCAACAAGAAAGGACCATGCAGACTTTAGAAGATATTCTACAGGCGTGTACAATTGATTTCAAGGGTAGTTGGGATGACCACTTTCCTTTGATTGAGTTTGCATACAACAACAACTATCATTCCAGTATTTAGATGGTTCCATTGGAAGCTCTTTATGGTTGGAGATATAAATCTCTGATTGGTTTGTTCGAATTTAGTAAATCCATAATCATAGGGACTGACTTAGTATTCGATGCCTTACAAAAAATCCACTTGATTAAAGAAAGACTCCAGGATTCTCAGAGCCAACAGAAGTCTTATCAGATGTTTGTAGAAAAGATCTCGAGTTTGAGATTGGTGACTATGTCTTTCTAAAGATCTCTTCCATGAAGGGAGTGAAGCAGTTTGGCAAGAAAGGGAAACTCAGTCCTTGATATGTCGGTCCCTTCAATATTCTCAGTCGATTTGGCAAGGTAGCTTATGAGATCGAATTGCCTTCATATCTTGCCTTAGTTCATCCAGTCTTCCATGTCTCTTTTCTCAAGAAGTGCATAGGTAACCTAGTAGTTGTAGTCCCTATTAAGAGCATTGATGTTTAGAAAAGTCTCTCTTATGAGGAGAATCCAGTCGAAATCCTAGACTATCAGACTCGTAGATTGAGGAACAAAAAAGTCCCTCTAATTAAGGTTCTTTGGTGAAATCAGTCCGTCGAGGGATCTACTTGGGAAGAAAAAGTAGACATGTATACAAAGTATCCTCACCTCTTCTCCACCAACTTAGATCAAGCTCAAGGTAACAGTTCTCCTTAAACTTACTTAGTTTCATATTCAGTGTTCATCACAAACTTGGTATCAAATACCATTGCATTCTGTCATGCATTCATGTATCAGTTCGGTTATATAATTATGCATTATACATGCATTATCATTGGGATAAACTTAGTTCCTCAGAACAATCAGTCATGTATTCATGAATCAGTTACGCATACATCAGATACACATGTTCAGTATTATATATTTAGTTATCAGTCATGTCAGTTATTAGATCATGTTTCAGTTATTCATGTTAAGTATGTATGTCATTATATGTTCTTCCTCTCACTATCAGTCTTATTTGAGGATGAATGTTCTCAAGGATGAGATATTCTAATACACCATACCTATTCCTAGCTTAAAATCGTCTAAAAAATGTTAAGAGCTTTGTTTGAAAGGTGAATCCACTTTTTTACACGTGGTATTTTTAAGATTTTCACTTTTTGTCATGTGGGAAATTCAATAAGCTTTCCATCTATATAAAATTCTCTTAAATCCAATAACCGAGTAAGAAATTATAACTATTTAAAGTTAACGTCGTAAAACAGCTTCATATTGGTGAGTGGTGCACCGCCCCACAAGATAAAATGACAATTAACCTTTTCCAGTGTCTCAGCGTGATTTCCTCTGCGTCTCACCGAAGTTCCAGGTCACAAAAAGAGGGGGCAAAGCGAGGGGTCCACATCGCGCCATCCCTTAGTTTCTCAATTATCAAATTCTAGTGACACGACGTGATAGTGTAGCGTCACGCCAGGGGTCCAATTTGGGAAATTTTTACTGAAATTACAAGAATGGTCCAAGGTTAAAAGAGTCAATTTCCCACCCTTATTTAAGCCCTTTAACACGTGATTCAGCCACTTTTCACCTAAAATACTCTCTCTTCTCTCAAAAACCTCTGAAGAATAACCTAGGGCTTTTCATAGAAAATTCAGAATCTAGAATTTCCTCCGCCAAACTTCATGTATTTATGAACCAAGGTATTCATAGTGTTCATTCATGGACTCCTTTCGTCCATGAAGCCCAATAATTCCTTTTCTAAATTCAAGTTTATGGATTTTCTTATGAATTTCATGATTGGGTTGCTCTTGTTCATGTGGATAATGAGAAATTGAATTCTACTCCGTGTTGGGTAATAAATTCTATGTGGGTTAAATTATTATAGATATAGATTCATGCCAACCTATGACTAAACCCTTGAATGATGCAATTAGAATTGAACCATGATGTTTAATTATTGTACAATGATGTGTACATGTACCATGCCTGCAATATGTTTGATTAAATACCTAGATAAAGGAAAAGTGCCTAACTAGCATGATACCATGAAATCCCCATGTATGTACAAGTTATACCTATCACATTTTTTGATGTAATGCTTCTATAAATGCATTATGAATTATGATGTTAATTATATGTTCAAGTAAGTAATGCTTGGTCAGTTTCCTTCCATCGAGTCCTGGGGGTACTTGTACTCGAAACATTAGCTGTGTGCCTAGAGCCATATCATGTTTTCATGATACTCTCAGTCAAGCTATGAATCCTTAGACTTCAGACAGTCTTATGACTCTGGAAATCTCTATGATTTCATGAACTCAGTCAGTCGTCAGATATCAGTAGTGTTCCATCAGTCAACAAAATTCAGTAACTCAGCCCATGTTCAGTTTAGTAAATCATGTTCAGAGTCTATTCAGATAGGAGTAGGAATTAGCACCGAGTGAACCCAAGGAAGGGAACACACACTATCAAATTAGGGTGTGATTATTAAAAGTCATCCTTGTGTTCTAGAACTATGTAGCCAACATAGGTTGAGAAATCAATACTGTCCGATTAGGGTTGATGAGGTAGATAAGAACTATCAGAAGAGGGCCCCATCATTCTCATTTAGTGACACTATTAGATAAGGGTCACCCACAGCATGTCCTTACCAGTGGCACGAAATTGACACCCTTTCTAATTGGGGTTACAGATTGGGCCCCAACTCAACTATAATGGCATATGAGGGGCATGTAAGTTAGATAACTACTTCCCATAGTTTAATGTTATAGAATCAATACTGTTAGACACAGTCAATCAGTCTCAGTAATAGAACTCAGATAGTTCTTCAAATTTCAGGACTGTCAGATGTAGTCAACTCAGATACAGTACGGGACTCAGCTAGTTCCATTAGATTTAGGACTATTTGATATAGTCACTCATGTTGTCAGTTATATCAGTCATCAGTATGTCATGTTATCAGTATTCATATTTAGTAATCATGTTATCATGGTATCAGTGTCAGTTATTATATCTCAGTTATATATTCTCACGATCATAATAGTCAGTCTGCTATTGTTATTGTTCATGCATATGAACCCATGCATTCATCCTACATCGCATGCATACCAGTACATTCAAAGTACTGACATATTTGCGTTGTGGTGTCTTATACCATAGGTTCAGAGACACAAGATCTAGAGCATAAGTAGATTCCAGTCTCAACTATTAGAGTTAGCAGTGAGTCCTTATCTTTTGAGGACATGATCATTATTTTATTATCTCAGTAAGTATTTTATTAGTTGGAGTAAGTTGGGGACATGTCCCATAAACTTCTTATTCAGACAGTCATGTTTTAGAGGCTTTCCAAACTACAGTATGTTCAGATAGCTTATTTAAGTTGTTTTGGGTATTTTATACCCCTCCTAGATGTTATATTTTTATCAGATACTATATCTCAATTTTGAACCTTATGGCCTTTCTGTTGATGTTTTCGCATTATAAAGTAATTTATACAGTATATAGGTACAAATATCAGTCATGGGTTAGCTTGTGGTTCTTCCGGGTCATGAGAACGGTGTAGCATTCCGAGTATTATATTTGAGGTGTTAAAAACTTGGTATCTAAGACTAAGGTACAATAGAGTCCTAGGAAGTCTGAAAGCCACATCTAGTAGAGTTTTGTACATTAGTGTATTATGCACCATATTTATGTATAGGAGGCTATAAGATGTTTTAGGAACAGTTTCCCTTCTTTCAGTGTTCATGTTGTGCCAGTGAGCATAATCTCAATTCAATCTCTCAGTCTAATATATTTCTCTCTTTCTTATATAGAACATACCTCCTAAAAGAAGAAATGGGAATCATCCAGCCCCTCAGCCCAAAGAACCTTTAGGCGAACATGTTTCTCATGCAAAATTCCGAGATGCGTTCACTACTCTTGCTAACTCAGTCGCTACTCAAAATGAATGACCAACTATAATTCCAACCAATCTAGTGGCCAATTCAGCTACAACTAGAATTTGGGATTTCACCCGAATGAATCCTCCATCCTTTTTGGGTCTAAGTTAGATGAGGACCCTCAGGAATTCCTAGATCAGGTTCAGAAGGTTACAGACATAATGGGGGTTAAGTCTAGTGAGAGTGATAAGTTATCTACATATCAAGTGTAGGATGTTGCTCACACTTGGTTTAAAAAGTAGAAGTCAGAAAGGCCAGATAATACAGGGCCTATTGAGTGGAAGGAGTTTTCTTCTACTTTCCTTGATAGATTCTTTCCCCTAGAGCTTAGATAAGCTAAGGTGCTAGAATTCATCAACCTCAGGCAGGGTAATTTGATAGTGAAAGAGCATTCTCTAAAGTTTACTCAATTATCCAGATATGCCCCTCATATGGGTACAGATAGTAGGGCCAAGATGAGTAAGTTCACTTTAGGGGTGAATGATAGCGTGGTTAATGAGTGCAGATCTACAATGTTGAATAGTGACATGAATTTAGAAAGGCTCATTACTCATGCGCAGCAGATAGAGGAGCAAAAGATTAAGTAGAGCGAGAGGCAGATTAAGAGAGCTAGGATAGGTAGATTTAATGTTAGTCAACCTAAGTTAGAGGGAGGCAATCGCTCTCAGATTCATCCTAAGTCATTAGTTAAAGCTCCTTCGTCAGCCAGTGCTCCTGTTTTTAAGTTCAGAGAGGGTAAAAAAGATAGAGCGCCAGTTTCTAGGTCTCAGGAAAATATTAATAGTGCCTAAACTAATCCCTTTTGTCAGACTTGTGGTAAGAATCACAAGGGTGTGTGCAGAGCTGGAAGCAATGTCTATTTCGATTTTGGCTAGCTAGGCCATAGAGTCAGAGACTGCCCTCAGTCAGGTTATCATAGTCATATCCACTCCTTAGCTCAGTTCGGTCACCCAAATCAGCAGGGTGCAACCTCTAGTGCTACTAGTGGACAACGCCCAAACAGACTCTATGCTCTCCAGCCCGACAAGATCAAGAAAATTCTCCTGATATGGTTACTGGTATGTTACAGGTTTTTTATGTGCATGTTTATGCTTTAGTAGATCTAGGTTCTTCCTTGTCTTTTGTTACTCCCTATATAGCAGTTGATTTCGGAGTTAGTCCCAAAATTCTAGTAGAGCCCTTTTTGGTTCTACCCCAATGGGTAAAACCATCATAGCCCGGTGGGTATATAGGAACTTCCTGGTTATGATATTTTAGAAAGTCACTTCAGCAGATCTAGTCGAATTAGGGATGACTAATTTTGATGTCATTCTCGGAATGGATTGGCTTCATTCCTTCTGTGCCACAGTCACTGCAGAAATAGGATAGTTCAATTTTAGTTACCAAATGAACCCGTCCTTGAGTGGAAGGGTAGTGTATCCGCTTTCAGGGTTCAGCTTGTTTCCTACCTTCGGGTAAGGAAAATGATATCTAAGGGATGTGGCTATCATCTTCTTCATGTTAAGGATTCCAGTTCAAAAACTCCCAGTCTTGAATCCGTTCCAATTGTGAATGAATATTTAGAGACAAGTACATTCAAAGTACTGGTTCAAAGATTCGTCCCTAGAATGTTAAGAATTTGCTTCAAAGATGAATACCATTTATTTCATGCGGTATTTTCAAGATTTACCTCAATCCGACACTTTCCATTGATACCAAATTTTCCTAAATCCGACACTCGGTGAAGGAGTTATGGCATTTTTAAGTTGACAGTGTGTCACCAGGACTCTCAGCGCGTTACGGAGCTAAGCAAATCAGCAATTGTCAGATTCCAGTGGCCCTCTGTGATAGATCTGCATCGTGGATAAGACCATTTTCCGAATTGTCCCATTCCAGTGAGACTCCACGATTCTGGCGCGTCGCGCTAAAATCCAAAATGGCAATCCAAGGGGCACCACGATTATGGAGCATCGCGGTAAGTGCCCAGTTCCCATTCGTCCTTTTTCCTATGTCGCGCGAAAATCCAAAATAGCAATCCAAGGGGCACCGCGATTGTGGCGCGCCCAGTTCCCATTCGTCCTTTTTCCAGTGAGCCACTGCAATTGTGGTGCGTCGCAGTGGCCAACCAAATTGGGAAAACTATTGCATTTTTTAGTTCCAACTTGATGTTTAAAAAGGTATCTTTGGTCTTTTCCAAGCCCCAGGTCATGAGTAGCAGATAATTTAACCCATTCAAAGCTTATCATATTCAGTTTTCATCTATTCACTCTCAAAAGAAAACCCTAATGCTCAAACTTTCTCTCCAAGAAATTCAATTTCCACCATAGATTCTCCAAGAAAGCTTTAGATTGAATATTCCCAAAACAAGATAGTCAAGACCTCATCTTCAAGAACTCAATTAGAAATCCAAAATTCAAGGTTTCTTCATTTAAGCACCAATTAAGGAATGTGAGGTTATGAACAAGAATAATACTTTCATCCTTGGGCTCAAAACTTTATTTTATTTACAAATTTACTACAATTTACATGACTTTGCATGAAATTCAAGTTAGGTTTTATACCTACTATCATTCTTTGCAAGATTATGAGGTTTTCCATGATTTAGGAGTTGAAATACATGATTATGTTTATGTTTCCATGCATATTGCTGAAATTTCTAGATTTTAAGTTGATTTACGAATGTTTACATTATCAAGTATGAATATTTAGATGTTTTAGCATGAGATTGATGCTTGGGTCAATAGACCCCATTTGAAGATTGTTTTTTCAAGATTGTGTGTGCTATAAGCACCCCATGGCTAGATTATTTTCAGATTTTAGATAAAGAATCCACTTTATTTCAAAAGACTTGAGATTTAAAGAAAAGCAAAGCATAGTTGGCTTTCTGTAAAACTTTGTGAAAATTTTAAAGTGGATTTCTTAAGATTTTGAGCATGATTGGGAGTAGTATTTAGCACCCAGATGGGTAAGTTACTACGGTGTCATACCCCAGAACTACGTGCCACCATAGGTATAGATTATCAGTTTATTCCCACTTCTACGTAGATGACTAAGATTATGATCACACAGATTAGAATGTTCTATTCTGATAGCAAGGGTAGAATATCCCTACCTAACTGTAACGCCCCAAATCTAATACCCAAAATGCTACACGTTACTCATGACCCTGAAGGACCACAAGCTAACTCATGACTGATATCTGTACCTGTTACAGCATAAAATATATATAATTCGAACACATGAACTGAAAGGCCATAAGGTTCAAAACTGAGACATAGTATCTGATAAAAATATAACATCTGGGAGGGGTATGAAATACCTAAAACAATTGAAATAAGCTATCTAAACATACTATAGTCTGGAAAGCCTTTAAAATGTGAATATCTGAATAAGGAGTTGATAGGATATGTCCCCAACTAACTACAACTAATAAAATAATTATTAAAATAATAAAATGATAATTATGTCCTCGAAAGATGAGGACTCACTGCTAACTCTGACAGCTGAGACTGGAATATACTGATGCTCTGGAGCTCATGTGTCTGAACCTATGGTATAAGACACCATTGCGTAAATGTGTCAGTACTTTGAATGTACTGTTATGCATGTGAGGTAGGCTAAATGAATGGGGTTCATATGCATAAACAATAACAATTGCAGACTAACTATCATGATCGTGAGAATACATGCATGAGACATAATAACTGACACTGATACCATGATAATATGATTACTGAATCTAAATACTAATAACATGACATACGGATAACTGATATAACTGATAACATGAGTGGTTGTATCTAACAGCCCTGAATCTAATGGAACTAGGTGATTCCTATATTGTATCTGAGTTGACTGTATCTGACAGTCCTAAAATCTGAAGAACTATCTGAGTTCTATTATTGAGACTGATTGACTGTGTCTGACAGTCCTGATTCTGAAATATGAAACTATGGAAAGTAGTTATCTAACCCACATGCCCTTAATATGCCATTATGGCTGAGTTGGGGTCCAATCAGTTGAGTTCTACTGGTTCCATTCTTTATGACGGAAAAAAGATAGGTTGAGTATCTGAAAGAAGACCAATGCCGAAGTCTATTTCCCTTTCTGGAGGAATTCCTAGAAGATCTTTGGGCGCTCACTAGAAAAAGGACGAATGGGAACTGGGTGCTTACCGTGATGCGCCACAATCGCGGTGCCCCTTGGATTGCTATTTTGGCTTTTCGCGCGACATAGGAAAAAGGACGAATGGGAACTGGGCACTTACCGCGATGCTCCATAATCGCGGTGCCCCTTGGATTGCCGTTTTGGATTTTAGCGCGACGCGCCAGAATCGTTGAGTCTCACTGGAATGGGACAATTCAGAAAATGGGCTTATCCATGATGCAGATCTATCACAGAGGGCCACTGGAATCTGACAATTGCTGATTTGCTTAGCTCCGTGACGCGCTGAGAGTCCTGGTGACACACTGTCAACTTAAAAATGCCATAACTCCTTCACCGAGTGTCGGATTTAGGCGAATTTGGTATCAATGAAAAGTGTCGGATTGAGGTAATTCTTGAAAATACCGCATGAAATAAATGGTATTCATCTTTGAAGCAAATTCTTAACATTCTAGGGACGAATTTAAGCTAGGAATAATATGGGGTATTACAATATCTCCCCCTTGGGAACATTCTTCCTCGAATATGGATAATTAGGCTGAAATTTTTGAGAAATCTAAGGCTATAAGCTATCATACACAACTGAAATAAATTGAATGAATGAATCCTAGCATAGTGGGCTACTGAACTGATCTGTGAGTGCATAAATTTTCATTAGAATAATTATATGGCTAATATATAAACGAGAGCATCAACTTATGACTAACCTTTACTTTAGGCTAGATTTGATTTCATGATAAAAGAATGAGAGATTTATAACATGAAAACTCCATGAAACTTGGGTCACTACAACATCTCCCCCTTGGGATCGTTCGCCCTCGAATGAAACTAATTTGGTTGAAATACTAGGAAAAGACTAAGATATTGTACAGAATACTTACGAACTGAATCTTGACTTAATATCTAAATCTAAAACTGATCCCTGATGTATATACTAAGCTGAATCCGCAATTTTCATGAATACGAACAAATTTCCTCTTGGGATGGCCCTGCCTTACTTGTGAGACTTTGGGTAGTAGGACTAAATGGAAAGTTGGAAATCTATAGTAGCTTATCTGCTTGATTGCTAAACTGGATCACAGGCTATATGGATTGAGTCATGCAGAATGATCATACCCCGATGGAGTATTTCTTCAACGCTTTTCTAAGAAACTCTAACAATATTAGGAAGTAAGGAGCTTTGGGCATGATCTGAACAAAATATCTGAATAAAGAATTATAACACTGCTTCGACTCTATAGCATGTAGCTTAGACCCATAAATTATAAGCTATGATAGAATTACTAGGCCTTAAGCAATGCAACTTCATACTTTCAAGCTTAGCAACACCTCACAAGTACTTCATCAACTATACTTTCCCCCTTGAAATACCATACTGGCTTGATTCAGCTTATAATTCTCACTTGGCATTGATAAATCCGTCTACGAAAGTCTTAAACTGTACGTGTACTAAATCCTCCTATCATGGTCAAGCCTAACTTGAAATCACAAGGTACCACTATAATACTAGTCTTGAACCGTGGATCCAATACCCCAAGCATAGTCACACAACTACTCACTCTAGGATGATTCTTTTTATCACTTCTATAACAAATTCAATCTCTTACTAGGAAATCCTCTAATGCACAACATACCTATCCCCTTAGATACCAACAAAATATTCAAGACTATTTTCATATCCACACATCCACTTTTAAACAAATACCCATAAGAGATTCTCTCTCACATTCTCTAATACCTATATCAATAAAAACCTCCATGCACCATTCAATTATTAGGATGGTACACATGAAATATTCTCAACTAAATGAGTCATACACAACAAAATAAACTTAACCTCAAAAATTCTTTCAAACTTATAGACTTACATAAAACCAGCTTACAACAATCTTCCCAGACATAACACATTTATTATCTCCCATCCATACAATTACTCATCATCACTATCTTGACCTGAGAGGAGATCACTAAAAGGTTGGTGGAATATAGGGTCTGAAACATGAAGGGATACTAAGCATAACTTGATATCTTACTGAGCCTTGAGGAATAGAGTATTCACGGCATGGATTTATTAAGGAGATCTAATCTAAGGGCATACATAATATGAATTTGAATTTAGCTAATCGTTAAGAGTGTTGCAGGAGTACTGGAACTGAACACGTTGTAAAGCATGAATACATGAGTCATGAGCTACATGATATGAATTTGGAGTTCATAACTTATAGAATAGGATTCCAACTGCTAGATGAACTGGAACTCCTCATACTATAAACTGGGAGAGTATATGATTCTCTATTATATGCATAAACATGAACTATGATCATTGAACTAACATATAGCGCATGAGGAAATATTGGGAAAACTGAAAAACAAATACTGAAATAAGAATGGGTTGAGATACATCTTCACTTCCTGATGTTCTACACTATATTGGCATCTCTACTAGCATTTGGAAGTCTGAATTTGGCATCATCTCTCCCTTAGTTTTAACCAATTATTCTAAGTCTGTGGAACTCTTTACTATACTCTAAACTGAGCCACACTCACTATGCTTTAGATTTTAAAACACAACAATAAACACAAATAACAAACTTACTCTAAAAGTGTAAAACCTTCTTCTAATCTTGAAAATACCATATGAAATAAATGGTATTCATTTTTGAAGCAAATTCTTAACATTCTAGGGACGAATTTAAGCCAGAAAAAGTATGGGGTGTTACAGTGGTCATCCCAACTACCCTTAAAGTCAATGCCACACACTCTCAATATATCTTCTAAAGTCTGAATTATCCTTTCTGCTTGACCATCTGTTTGAGGGTGAAAGGATGTACTGAGGTGGACTTGGGTACCAATACCCTTTTGGAAGGATTTCCAAAAGTGAGAGAGGAACTGCATAGCTCTATCTAAAATAATGGACAATGGGACACCGTGTAACCTAACCAACTCTCTAATATAGAGCCTGAAATAGTCCTTAGCTAAATAAGAAGCATGAACTGGCAAGAAATGGGTTGATTTGGTCATCCATTCCACAATGACCCAAATCAAATAATGTTGATGACGAGTACGAGGTAAATCTGTCATCAAATCCATGTTTACTTCCTCCCACTTCCAAGTGGGAATATTGAACTCCTGCATAGAACCACTAGGCTTCTGATGCTTAATCTTAACTTGATGATACGTGAAGCACTTAGCTACAAACTCTGAAATATTTTGATAACAAACGGTATCTAAGAAGGCTCAAAATAGTCCACAATCAGACAAAATAGTCTACATAATACTAGACAACAACGACAACAAGAAAGCGAAATTAACTTAAGAGATAATGGATAAATAACTTGACATAAAGAAAACATGTAAGATTGAAACTAAAGAGTATATTAAACTCAAAAACCCTTAAAAACATGTAAAATAACACCAAGTTCTTACGTTGAACCCAAGAGGAACTCGGTTAAGAACTAACATTTCTAGCCAATACACAACACAAGGGGAACCTTCACTTGTGAAGAAAAGTTTCAGTTTGCCTCAAGTAGGGAGAGGACTTTGGTGTTTAAAATTGTTTCAAGAACATACATCAAAAATCAAATAAGTAAAAATAAGACTAAAGGGCCTATTATAATCTATTACAACATAAAGTGTCCAAAATGCCCTTAATAAGGGTGGGGTGGCCATGGAGTGTATTTTTAGCATGTGAAATCTCTCAAACACCCCACAGTGAGAAAAGGGCACCTTTCACTAAGTTCTACACTCCAATATTGTGGTCCTTCAAGCTTTACAACTTCCACAAGACAAGCCACCTTCTACACCCAGCTTTGCCTCATGTAATATCTAAATGGTCTCCCTATGCATGCTTTCTTCTCCTCAGTGTGACCATAATTTGGTTCTTCATGAGGTGGCCTCGCATGATGTCATCGAAGGCTATGATGTCTATTTGGATAGTATCATTCTCTCCTTCTTGAAAAGGATTCGACCTTGAATCCGTACCTTGCAAAATTAAAGAGAAGACAAATAAGTGCAACATCTTCATGGAATAAGAATTAGGGTTAGGGTTAGTGAAACAAATATATATTCATGCCAAGGTGGAACACACTTGATTATACTTAATGATCCTTTGTGTTAATCATTAGCACTCCATGAAAAAAGGCATAAAGGAGCCGGCTATGGAAATCATTATCTCTACTCATATATAAAAATAGGGTATCATACAAATAGAGTTTATCCAAAGTACTTTCAGGAGAAGACTCTCTTCTTGACCTACAAGTGATAAAACCTTGGTCAATAATGTAAACACACAATGGTGAACTCTCTTAGAGCCGTTCATGGCTCCCCTTCTTTAAAAACCCTTCATCTTTGTTGGAGTTCTTTCCCTTGCATAATGTTGGTTCCTCAAGTAGATTGTGAATCCCCAAGAAAAACATTCCTTTATAGGGAAGGATGCAAACACCATCATTAACACCTTGCTTGTTGTTTTGACCAAGTATCAAGTCAAATGTAAAAAATCTCTACATCCCAAAAGGTTACCGAGGTTAAATGGGTGAAATAGCCAAGGACATAGGTTTTGGCCATTCCCATTTGTCCCTATGGTGTCGTCCCAAAACTTAGGCATACCCTCTTTCTCCCATTGGAATTATCATGAGAAAAAAGATAGTTGATAAAGGTGCTCCACAAGTGAACTTCAAATATAGGGTTCTCATATATGCACTTACTACTAATTTCAAGATCTCCACTAGGAGTATGCCCAATATAACAAACACATAAGGAAGAAGTAGATGGAATTTCTAGACATGCACCAATTTCTCTTTCAAGAGAGTAATCTCCACCTATATATAAATCACCATGGGAAACAAAGGGATCACACACAAAAACATTATCACAAAAACAATCACAATTATGGTTCCCAAGCAATTCAAGGTCACCTTCACCCGATTGTTCACTTTCTCGGCTTCCTTGAGCAAGGCTATCAATAAGGCCTTCATCATACAACATGCTCAAAGAATAATATCCAACCCCATAATAAACTCGATCAACACCAAGGGTATCACTACAGGAAGGCTCATGCAACTCCTTAGGCAATCCACCAACCATACCCACTTGGCTACTACTTTCCTCATCATGATATTCAAAGTTCATAAGAGTGTAGGGGAGAGCATTTTTTACCTTGTAGCTCACATGAGCTATGTCCTTCATCTTGACATGGGCCCGGGCAGTCCATTTTCTGCCTTGGAACTCCCATATGACCAACATTTCATTTATTATATCCCATTGATGAGCCATGGCTTCAAGTTTAGCCAAACTAGCACTTGTGGAATTATTTTCCAAGGTTAGGGAGGTTGACAACACGGTTTCCATTGCAATTGAACCTAAAGTAAAACAAACTTACAAAACAAAAGAAAAAGAAAACAATTAATTCATAAAATCCTCACCATACTCTCACACACTTTGATTGTCTCACACTCGATTTTTCAAGTGTTCTAAACTAGATAGCAACTCATGAGAGCTTGGGAGTGAGTCTACTCTTTGGGTCGGAATTGATTTTTGTTTTGAAGACTCAAAGAAGTTTTGTATGTACTTGAACCAAGAATGACTACGAATTATAAATGACTAAAGCACCACAAGTAAAGCTCACATGAAAGAAGTAGTCAAAAACTAGTTCACAACTTATTAGATTCTTACTAGTTACCAACTAGTATAGGAGTCAATAAAACAAAACTAATGGAGAAAAAGAAAGAAACTAGGAGTTCCAAGAACTTGAATCTTGTTGATGACGTGCCTACAACGATTGGCCTTTGATTATTGTTGTTGAAGTTGAAGAATAATAGTTCAAGACTTTAGTTGTTCAATCTTACTCCTTTGATGAAGAAAATTTGGTTATGGTGTAGGTGGACAAGATTTTAGACTCTCTTTTCAAGAGTCAAAAAGTCTTCTATCAACTTTTCACCAACTTGCACTCTTTTGGCAAAACATGTTTTTGGAGTAGCCTTGTCTCTATCCTCTTTTGTCTATTCTTGAAAATTGTTGTTACTCCCTTTTGGCAACTATACTTTTTGAACACCTCTTTTTATTTTTCCACTTTGGTGTTGTCTTGAAAGTGTTTCCAAGACAAACACAAAGTCTTATCTATCTTTTCTCTTTAAAAAAATCAAACAACACCTTTTGAATTAACACCACTTCAAGAACAATAAGAACAACAACAACTTTCTAGCCCACCAACCTTCAACAACAATATGTCAAGCACTCAAATCTTGGACTTAGACTCAATAAGTGTTAGTGAACAATATGCTAACACAAGAAACTACTAAGGAAAACAAAAACACACCTAAATCTAAACACTATGCTAACACAAGAAACTACTAAGGAAAACAAAAACACACCTAAATCTAAACACTATTCTCAGCTAAGCACAACTTTAACTTTTTTTTTTAATTTTTGACTAAGAGAGCCCAACATTTGTAGTATAGGAACACAACTAGCCTTTCTCTGATACCAAATGATATCAAACACTATCTAAGAAAGCTAAAAATAGTCCACAATCACACAAAATAGTCCACATGATACTAGACAACAACGGCAACAAGAAAGCAAAACTAACTTAAGAGATAATGGATAAATAACTTGACATAAAGAAAATATGTAAGATAGAAACTAAAGAGTATATTTAACTCAAAACCCCCTAAAAACATGTAAACTAACACCAAGTTCTTAAGTTGAACCCAAGAGTAACTTGGTTAACTCAAGAACTCACATTTCTAGCCAATACACAACATAAGGGGAGCCTTCACTTGTGAAGTCAAGTTTTGGTTTGCCTAAAATAGCGAGAGGACTTCTGTGTTTCAAATTGTTTCAAGAACTTACATCAATAATCAACTAAGTAAAAATAAGACTAAAGGGCCTATATATAATCTATTATAACATAAAGTGTCCAAAAAGCCCTTAATGAGGGTGGGGTGGACATGGAGTGTATTTTTAGCATGTGAAATCTCTCAAACACCTCTTAGTAAGAAAAGGGCACCTTTCACTAAGTCCTACACTCCAAGACGGTGGTCCTTCAAGCTTCACAACTTCTGTAAGCCAAGCGACCTTCCACACATGGATTTGCCTCATGGAATGTCCAAAATGATCTCCCCATGCATACTCTCTTCTCCTCAATGTGACCATAATTGGGTTCTTTATAAGGTGGCCTCGCATGATGTCATCGAAATCTATGATGGTAATTTGGCTCATATCATATATCTCTTCATCCCACTACTAATAGACTTCCAGCAAGTCGTTGTATATCTTAGTGGTCTCTGGATAAATAGAGTAATGCGCGTCATGTGCTTTATCAAGAATTCACTGTCTCATGCCAGTCACATATGGAACACATAGCCTATCTTAGTAATGCAACACACTATCTCCCCTTTGGGAGAAAACCTCTACTTTCAGGACTCTGACTAACTCTTTTAGCTTAACTAAACTAGGATCTCGATCCTGCTTTTCTTTTATCTTGGAAACTAAAGAAAACTCTGAACAATTCTTCACCCAAACACTTTTCTTAGCCGAATGAACTAAATGGGCACCTTATCTGGAAAGCTGATGAGCTATCTGAACTAACTTCTTCTTACCATCCTCAACATGAGCAACACTACCCATGGACAACCTATTGAGGCCATCTGCCACTATATTGGCCTTGCCTGGATGATACAGAACACTCATGTCATAGTCTTTCAACAACTCTAACAACCTTCTCGGATGTAAGTTTAGGTCCTTCTATGAAAATACATACTATAGGCTTTTGTGGTCTGTGAACACATCAACATGTACCTTATACAAATAGTGCCTCCAAATCTTTTAGGTAAACACAACAGCTGCTAACTCAAGATCATGGGTGGAATAATTTTTTTCATAAGGCATAAGCTGTCTAGAGGCATAGGCAACAATCTTACCCCTTTGCATCAAAACACACCCCAAGACAACTCTGGAAGCATCACAATATACAACAAATACGTCTGAACTGTCGGTAAAGTCAAAATAGGGATGTAGTGAGTTGAGTCTTCAACTCCTAAAAACTCTTCTCACAATAATCTGACTACTGAAGTTTAAATTTCTTCTGAGTCAATATGGACATAGGAGATACAATAGATGAAAATCCTTCAACAAATCATTGGTAATAGACCACCAAAGCTAAGAAACTCCTAATATATGATGGAGAGATGGGTCGGGGCTAGTTTCTCACTGCTTTGGTCTTTTAAGGATCAACTCTAATGTCATCAACGGAAATAATATGACCAAGGAAAGAAACTAACCTTAGTCAACATTTAGATTTACTAAATTTGAAGAACAACTGATGGGCTCTGAGAGTTTGCAATACTATTCTGAGACATTTTCCATAGTCAGTTTCACTAACTGAGTAGACAAGAATGTCATTGATGAAGACTATGATGAACATGTCCAAGTACTACTTAAACGTGTGGTTCATAAAGTCCATGAAAGCTGTTGAGCATTGGTAAGGCCAAATGACATAACTAGAAACTCAAAGTGACCATACCGGGTTCTGAAAGTTGTTTTCTGAATGTCACATTCTCTAACTCTAAGCTGATAATAGCTGAATCTGAGGTCTATCTTAGAAAAGTAACTGATACCCTAAAGTTTCTCAAATAATTCATCGATTTTAGAAAATGGGTACTTATTCTTGATGGTCACTTTGCTCAACTGATAATAATTTATACATATTCTGAGAAAACCATCTTTCTTTTGCACGAATAGAACTGGTGCACCCCAAGGAGATATATTAGGCCTGATGAACCCTTTGTCTAAGAGGTCCTTCAACTGTTATTTCAAATCTTTATGTTCAGCTGGAGCCATTCTATATGGCATAATACAAATGGGTTGAGTATCAGGAAGAAGGTCTATTTTGAAGTTGTTTTCCCTTTCAAGACGAACTCTGGGGAGATTTTCAAAAAACACATCTGGAAATTCACTTGCAACTGTAACTGACTCAAGATTAGGCATTTTGGAACAAGATTCTTTGACTCACACCAAATGATAGACAAACCCCTTGGATATCATTTTTCTCGCCCTAAGGTATGAAATAAGTTAACCTGTAAGTGCTGAAGTACTACCCCTCTATTCTAGGATAGGTTTATTTAGGAACTAAAAATAGATAACTTTGTGTCTATAATCAATAGAGGTATAGAATTAATGGATCCAATCCATGCTGAGAATGAAATCAAAATCCATCATCTCTAACTCTACTAAGTCTGCTGAAGTAACTTACTGAGACACCATATCTGAACAGTTCCTATATACCCACCGGGCTATGATAGACTTACACACTTGGTAGAGACTGAGAAAGGCTCTATTAGGATTTCAGGAATGATTCAAAGTTGACATCTATATAAGGACCTACAAAAGACAAAGAAGATACTGGGTCTAGCAAAGCATAAACATGTAAGTGGTAAAGCTATACCGTACCAGTGACCACATCAGGAGAACTTTTCTGATCATGTCGGGACTGGAGTACTAGGGCCTTTTTGGGCGCCGCCCACTAGTGGCACTGAAAGTAGCACCCTGCTGAGATGAGCGATCAGGCTGAACTGGGGGATTTTTATGCTTACTCTGCGAACCCACTTGATGAAATTCTTTGATTCTATGACCTAGTTTACCATACCAGAAATACACGTTGCTACCAATCTGCAGATTTCTACCATACTTCTGAAAAAGAGAATTTGTTCGAGCATTGTTCATACTACCCTGATATTTAGAGCCTGACGCTATATCCTTATTTAAAATTTTAAATTTAGGCACCATAGCACTGGTTGAGGATGGATCTAGGACTGAAGATTTTAGGTGGAACTAAGAACGATTACCACCCTCTGACTTAGGCTGAGTAAAGTTAAAGCTACCTATTCTAGCCCTCTTGTTCTCTCTCTCTTTCTCTTTAGTCTTCTATTCCTTAATCTATTGAGTATGGACCATTAACATAGACAAGTCCATCTTCTTAATCAGCATTGCAGTCCTACACTCCTTGACCATACTATAAGGCACACCAGACGTGAACTTGCTTATCTTAGACCTGCTATCAGCTACCACATAAGAAGCATACCTGGCTAATTGAGTAAACTTGAGGGAATACTCTTTCACACTCATGTTGCCCTTCTTCAAATTAATGAACTATAAAACCTTAGCTACCCTCAACTCCAACATGAAGAACCTATTTAGAAAGGCAGTAGCGAACTCCTTCCATTCTATAAGCCCTGCATCTGCGCCCCTATCTACCTTTCACTGCTTAAATCATGTATGAGCCATATTATGCAACATATAAGAAGCTAACTCAACACTCTCACTAGCGGTTACCCCTATAATGTCTGTTACCTTCCACACCATGTTAAGGAATTCCTGTGGATCCTTTTTAGACTTAGACCTTCCACACCAAACTCTAGTTGCAGTAGTATTGGCCACTGGGTTGGACTGAAAAGCTGCTGGTCATTCATTTTAGGCTGCTACAGAAAGAGCTAGAGTGATGAATGCAGCTTTGAATTCTGCATAAAAAACATACTCATTCAGGGGATCTTTCTAAATGGGCGGAGATGCTGGATGGTTTCCAGTTCTGCTTTCGTTGGTCTTTCTAGAAGGCATGTTCTGTAGACGGAAGGAAAAGTTGGATAAAATAGAGAGTTTAACTTGACCTCATGCTCACTCGCACGATATGAACACTGAAAGAAGGGAACTTTTTCTTAAAAATGCCACATAGCCTCTTGCCTATAAGTGTGGTGCGCTACATACCCATGCACGCGACTCTACTTGATGCAGCTTTTGAACTCCCTAGGAATACCTTAGGCTCTGATACCAAGTTTTTAATGCCCCAAGACTGCACCCTGGACGTCACACCGTGCTTATGACCCCGAAGGACCATAAGCTAACCCATGATTGGTACCTGCTATGAGCACTAAATATTATACTAGAATATATATGTGGAAGAAATATAAAAATGCTATAAGGTTCTAAAAATACTAAAATAATAACTGAGTATAACTGATAATAACATCTGAAAATTGAATAACTAACTATGCTAGTCTAAAAGCCTCTAACTGTCTAAATATGGAGTTGATGGGACAAACCCCCAACTAACTCTGACTGAAATAACTATTGAACTATTGAAATAATGAAATAGGAAAACTCTGTCCTCAAAATATAAGGACTCACCACTATAACTGTTACTGATAACCTAAACTATAAAGTACGGTCAGGAACTTGAGCATTCAAACCTATGATATGAGGCATGATAGTGGAAAAGAAAGTATGCAATCAATACATATAATCTACTCATATGCTAAGTGAGTAAGGCTGATAAACATGGGTTCATACGCATAATATGATAACTGACTGAATGAGCATCATGAAGTAATTGGATGAGAGTACATGAAAAATTGTAACTACTTAATATACTGAACCTGTAATACTGCACATGTAGGTATACATTATATATCTGAAATTATATTGATACTGAGTTCTGAATTTTGACGGTTGAGTAACAGATAACTGGTAGCCATGCTTCTATAGAACTGACTAAGTTCTTTACTGAGTACTGAGACCCGAACTATAATTGTGGGAGTGTTCATCTAATTGACATACCCCGATATAAACTGATTTGGGGTCCAACCTGTGACCCTAGTTGGAAGTGTGTTAGCACCTTACCATGGGACACTAACAAAGTTCTGGCAACCCTAATCTAGCAGGAAGACTCATGAAATGTATATATGATTTCATCAACCCTAGTCTAGCAGGAGGATGATTTACCCTACACTATCTACATAGTTCTATAACTCAGGGATAGCTACTAAGGGTTAAACCCAAAATGGCAGGAATTCCCCCATACCTAAGTTCGCTCGGTGTTGACTACTACCAACTGAAAGACACTGATCACTAGACTCTACTAAGCTTGACTGAACTGACCCTGATCATGTTGACTGACTAAACTGGACTGAGTTGGCTGAGTTCTGTTAACTGACTGAGTACTATGGTTCTTGACCATTACTAGGACTATTCTATAACTACCACAACTAAGTAAACAACTAGATTTCAGGTAATAAATACCCCCAGGACTAGATAGCATAATTGATAAACTCATATTACAACTTTAGCAACACAATAATAAGTTACCATGCATAATTTACTCATATGACATTGTATCAAACATATAGGCATCATGACTGTAACTTAAACTTACAATTTCAAGCGTTTTAACATGGGAATTAATATCAATCAACATACATGCTATCTTATGTTCGTGAAAATTATAATTAAATCTTGAATTGAAACCCATACAACAACATGAATATGAATACAACCCAATTTGTGCATGCAAATCATGAATCTGAAAATTTTTAGTTTTAAAAAGGATTCTTGAACTCCATGGGTAGAAGGAACCCAAAGATAAATACCTAGCATACCTTGATTGTTGATTTTGTGAGAATTATGGTGAATTCTTCAGACTTGGAATTGAACTAGATGAAACTAGGGATTTGTTCTTAAGAGTATTTGTGAGATAATGAGTGAATTTTGCCCTTTGAGAGGTTTAATTTTGTGTTATGGCTGAGTATTGTAAGGGTAAAATGACCCAATTGCTCCCACTAACCCATAACTTAATATGCAAAACTTGCCCAGTAACGCGATAGGCAATGCGCCACGTCGATGGGGTCGATGCAATAACCGACGTGTTGTGTCGATGGTGCCGATGAAATAGCCAATACGATGAATAAAGGTCGCAATGTCTTGATGTTTTGGTCATCCAAATGTGACTCAAACGATGTTCAAAAATTCTGAAACTCACCTGAGATGACCTATAGATAACCCTGATCATGAATCAATTTAAAAATTGACATTCTAAGGTCGTAAAGATTATAAATGATTTCATTGAAATATCAAGGTCAAAAGTTACACTAAGTGTCAACACTTAGCTAAAATTTTCTATGTCTGGGACCTCTTTTGGCATGCTATAAAGGACTAAAATGACTAGGAATTTGTGGGGTCTTACAATAGCGATACGACTAACCCATATGAGTCATACCCTCCTTTACAATCAGTATCAACCACTCACATCTAAGCCTCAACCCTTAGATCAAACACTATCTAGTATAAGACTCATCCAACTAAGTCGTAACCATAACATATGATTCGTACCCATGACCCTTATCCCTAGCATAATAAAATACAAGGAGGATCAAACATAACCCACTATATAAGTCCTTGCTACTACTCATGCCAAGAACTTTGACTCATACCCTTAAGTCGTACCTATTCCAGTGACCAAAAACATCCCACCAACTAACACTGGTCAACATACGATAGGACCATGCCACTCGTACCCCAGCATACGGCTAGTACCCATAAGTCATATTGGGTCCGGAGAATGGATTTCCAGGAAATTTTCTAAGTTTTAAAACCCATGATATTTCATTTCCATATCTAGTTTAAGCCAAGGATATAATTTAAGTATTTGTATTTTCCAATACATCTCTTTGCCTTAAAAAGAATTTACACAATTGATAGCAATTTGACATAATCTTCAAGGCTGGTGTGTCTAATAAGTATATGTCTAGAATACAAAACCCCCATAGTGCATTTGCCTTTCATTCGTCATTGACCAGGGATGTTCTTTCTTAACTCTTTTATGTTCGACTTCCCATATGAAAATTTTCCAATAATTGTTTGTTGTAAATTCTCTAGTATTAATAAAGATCTAACTTCTGAAGCTTTCCTTGTGACATTTGGTTCTCCATGTAGCATGACTACTAATTTTGGTGGTACTACTGAGGCAGGCAAAGTAATGGGTGCAAGCGTTATTAGGTTAGAAAAATTTGGGATATATGGGCATATGGTGGTTAGATGTTATAGTTTAGGGCTGTTCATTATTGGAAAGGGTGGAAAATTCTATGAAGGGATGGTCCCACCAGTGTTAGTGGTGACCATAGTGGTCAATGAATCATAGGGTTTGTTGGCTAGGGTTTTTCTTTAGAGGGAATTTTTTTCCTAAATTTGGAGTCTACATAAGCAGGATGATTAATATTCTTACTCCACTTTGACATTTCAAAACCCTTGAAATCACTGTGACAAAATAAATTGTTAAGAGCCCTGGAAGAACCTCCAAAGAAAAAAAGTACTTGAAAAGGATCTCCTTATTTCACTCTAGAAAAATGAAAAAGTCCATGAACTTTACTATTAATTAGACCAAAGTACCAATTAATGACAACCAATCTCCAAATTTTGTCTACAACCAAGTTGTTAAAACCCATCTTCTCTAGCACTTTTACTAAGAAATTCCAATCCATGCTACCATAATATTTTTCCATGTCAAGCTTAATGATAACACTTGTTGACTTGTCTCTCTTTCTACTCTTAGCAATTATCTCCTAGGAAAGTAAGACATTCTCAATAATACTTTGGCCTTTTATAAAATTATATTGATTTTGTGAGAATATCTTAGGCAAAAAACCTTCTAACCTTTCATGAGGTTTTCTTAAGATAACTTTATTAAAAAAATTACTCAAACTAATAGGTCTCAAATCAAAAATGATAGAATCCTTTCTTTTTTTTGAGAAACAAAATCTAATTATTATGAGTAACAGATTTAGAAAAAGTATACTGGTCCCAAAAAGCATTCAAAACCTTAAGATATCTCCACAAATAATATCCAAAGAAAATTGATAAAAATGGCTTGTAAATCCGTCTAGGTTACTAGCACTATTTCATTAAGTTCAAAAAGTACTTTCTAGATTTCAACATTAGTTGGATAACCATTTAAAAATAGTTATCATCTTCAGATATCAAATGTGGGACATATTAATCAAATATAACTCACCAAATTTTGAAATACTGGTAAATTGCTCCAGAAAATGGCAATGGCCTCTACAACTATTTGATCATAACCTTCAGCCTATAATTCATCACTTTTATGTATCCTATTAATGGTCAATCTCTTTTTTCTTCCATTGACCATGTTGTGAAAGAATTCGGTATCTTGTACCTATCTGTAAAACACTATATTTTAGACTTCTACCTCGAAAATTCTTCTTAAGAGTATAGATACTATTTTAATTCAGCCTGATATCTTTAAAAAATAACTCTATCGAGAGTAGTAGGAAATTTCTCAAAAAGATCTTTTTTTGTTCTGACTATATCAACATTAATTTTTAATTATTTGTAAAACCCCAAAACTTCTACATGATCAAATTCAGATTTCATATCCAAAAAGAATAAACTTTTCAAGTTTAAAACATGAGTCACATCTTGACACATGGTATCAGAGCACGAGTTGTTGAAAGACTCATGAATTCATTCCCTTATTATTGTGGTCTCTGAGTTCTCATGAGTCATTGTACAATATTTTGTATAGGGAGTCACACTTAACACTTGTGGAACTATTCCAGAAGGTTGATAAATTCATCATAGTGACCATGACTTATACCATGAGTCATGGTATTGATATACATGTCATACTAAGCCTTTGTAGATAGGTTTTAAGAATTCAAAAGTGTTAAGATCAACTATTATGTATGGTAAGAGTATTATATTAAGATCATGAGAAATCCCTAACATAAAATTGAGTTGAAAATTCTTTACCGACAAATTTCTAGTATAAGATACTACTTGGGTCAACTTTAAATGACAATTCCTCCAAGAATATAAAGGGTTTTAAGTCCTAGTACCTACCAAATTAAAGATATTTGTATCTTTTTTTCAATGCCATCGATTGTTCAAAAATTTGAATTTGAAGCAAAAAATGGCATCTTAGTGGAGCACTATCCAATGACTACAACTTAATCCATGAGTTGATGATTGATAGTATGGTGTGATCTCAATCCACGAGCCTTGCACTCGAAAATTTTATAACTTTCTAGAAATATCTAAAAGGGGTATTTTGGTCTTTTCCTACTCTCTTAACCCCCTAAACTGTGTCATTTTAGATTGTTTGGAGGGGGGGAAGGGCAAAGGTTAAACCATTGATCATTTCCCTTATATTGACAAATTAATAGTTAGAGAAAAGAAAAGAGCAATTTAAGTCCTTTCAAGCTTAAGCCTCGAGGTTCTTCTTAAAATTAGATTATTAGTCCTTCGATCCCAGATTTTCTTTAGTCCAGATTTGTAGGACTTTAATGAAGATTACCTATCATAATTATGTCTAAAACATGATTTTCATGAATATTATGTTTATGATTAGGGTTATGAATTCAATTTCTCTTTTCATTTAAGAAATTTGCATGATTTATTGAAGTCCTTACTTGTGATTATGGTTTCTAAAAATATGATATTTGCTTACACACTTAGTAAGGTGTTTCCTTGTTAAATTTCTTATTCTTAAATATGAATTTAACACATTGTTCTTGAAACTTATGTTTTAAAATATGACGTTTAGAGTTTTTATGTTATTAAGAAAACTAATTTGAGAAGCATGATTTAAAAAATATATTTTAGAAAGAGATTTCCACCATATGATTTATGACATGATGTGGAGCTTAGGCTCACATAAAAAAGATTTATGAATACTATAACATCCAGATATATCCACTATAATTTGTAAATAGTTTTGACATCAAAATATGTTATATGATGCGTTATGAGAACTAGTATATTTTGAGAGTAGTATTTAGTATCGAGTGGATGCAGATTCAGTAAATCCAAGTCTCTAAAATATGTCTCTGTCATACAAAAAGGGGTCCTCATTTGTAGAGATTATCTCTCTTTTACCAAATGTGTTCATGAGTGAATTCACACCAATCATGGTTCTATACGCTTGCAAGTTATAGGGCATCATTTCAACTAAGGTTGTCCATCAGGCTTCATGTTTTCTCACATAGCTTATGTCGGTTATGAGAAACTATCTATTATTGATTTTAACCTATATGAAATTCCTATGCTTTCAGATTTTTCAGATTTTAGACATATTTTTAGTTTATGGTACATAATTGATTTATGACATGTTATGTGCATACAAGACCCTTTTATACAGATTTATGTCACTATAATTCTCTTTTGACTTTTACCTTCTTTCAGACATTTTACGTGATTTTTGTAAGACTCATATTTCAGTTTAAATACTGATTTGAGATACTCATTTCTATTTTTAGCATGATTTTTAAAAGCATGATTTGTGGCTTTAGGTATACAGTTTTCTAGGAAACTTTTTTCTGATTGTATTCTATCTACAATTTCACGGACTTAGTTACTAGTCATCATATTTTAGTTATCTTTCTTGATATTATATATGCAGATGAATTATATTTATATCATGATCTTACATACTCAGTACCTTAGTTGCTATTTTCCTTCTTTATTTTAATATTCTTTTAGTTGTAAGAGTTAGTTAGGGGACCTGTCCCATTAATCCATCAGTGTAATAGAGGCTTCCAGACATTGTGAGACGGTCAAGTTTTTGTGGTTTTTAGATTGTGATTTCAAGAGTTTTTGATTTATTTTCACTATTTTCATTTTACTATCATTAAGAATATGCTTAGTTGTTGTAAGTATATGATTTTAATAAGATGCTACTATGTCGCGGCCCATGAAATAAATGACTTCAAAGTTAATCTTACTCAATCCTGGAAATAGACACCCACACTAACTCCTAATCTTGTATAAAGTAAACTAATGTCATAAATAGCCTAATGATAAACCTACCAGAATAATTAACACCTAAACAATCCCATAGAATCCGAAAGTCATTGTACCAAAATACTACAAATGTCAATAAGTAGGTTCAACCAAATAACTAGAAATGTCTATATCTAAAAAAATGGATCGAAAACTGAATGAAAAACTCATGGTAACTCTGAATATGTATCTCACTTTTCAATGAATGTTATCTTCTCTATAGCTGAGGTCATGAAACTGTCTCCAAAAGATATTCTGCTCTTAATAAAAAGAAAAATAGGTATAGTATCAGTACACAAGAATCAATGTTGTATTGGTAAGGTCATCAGCTAACCCAAAATGAGAAGTATTAAAAAGTAACAATAACTTAGTAAACCAATACAATCACTAACGCCTACTATATAACCTTACCTTAAGTTCATAACACTTAACTTTATTCAATAACATTATAAAGTTTAGTCAATACAAGTCAACATGGATCTTATAGAGTTACCTCTCTCTATATTTAAAAAGGTGTTAGAAGTTTACTCAGGCATGTTGGATTTTATATATGCTTTATTAAGGACTTCTCAAAGATTGCACATCCTATGAGTAAGCTTCTTGAAAATAAAAGGAAATTAAAATTTTATGGTGATTCTGTAAGATCATTCAATTGTCTCAAGGAAAAGGTTGTCTCGGCTCCTATTATTTTGGCTCGAGATAGGGTATTACCTTTTTAATTGATGTATGATATAAGTGGTTTGGCATTCGGTGCGGGTTGGGTCAAAGAAATGACAAGTTTTATAACCCACTCTACTATGCTAAGAAGTTTTTGAACGATGCCAAATGTAACTATATGGTGATAGAGCAAGAGTTTATTGCTATGGTATAGCTTTTGAAAATATTTTTGCCTATTTACTTGGTACGAAAGTTATTATGCACACAACCCATCTCTTCATTATTTAATGGAAAAGAAAAAAGCAAAACCTAGATTGATAAGATGGATCTTGCTCCTACAAGAGTTTGACTTTGTAAAGATCAGTAGGGGTGTAAGAATCAAGTAGCATATACATTGTTTCAACTTGAATTGGATTATATGAGGCAGAATGAATTAGAGAGTAATGAGTGTTTTCTAATGAACTAGTCAGGGCCCTTTCAAATAAGGTAGTGCCTTTATATGATAATTTTGCAAACAATATAGTGTATGGGGAACCCACCCATGACTTGAATTTTTATCAAAAGAACAAATTTCTCCATGATATGAATTAGGATAAACCCTACCTTTTTAGGAATTATGCAAATAGAGTGATTCAACATTGTGATATGGAGGGAGAAATAAGAGAAATTCTTGCGGCATATCATTCACCACTGATTAGGGGCCATCATAGTTATATGTGTACAACCATAAAGGTTCTCCAAAGTGTATTCTAATGGCCAATATTGTATTGTGGATCATATGAGTTAGTGAAGGTATGCGAGTGATGCCAAAGGCAAGAAGGGATATTAACAGGATATGCAATGGATATGCAATAAATTGTAGATGTGAAATTGTTTGATGTTTGGGGTTGGAATTTATGGAACCCTTCTTAAGTTAATACGGAAAATGTTACATGTTGGTAGTAGTTTATTATGTTTCTAAGTGGGTTGAAGTTTTTGCATTTCCAAATAATGAAACTAAGAATGTTTCTCAATTCTTGAAGAGGTACAACTTTACTCAATTTGGTAATCGTGCAATCATGACTTATGAGAGTTCTTATTTTTGCAATCATTCAATTTGGTCCTTGCTTAACAAATATGGAGTTAAGAATAAATTGGCTTCTCCATTCCATCATTAAGCCAATGGGTTAGTGGAAGTTTCTAATCGAGCGATAAAAGATATTTTTGCAAAAGTTATGAATGCAAGTAGAATGAATGGGGCACAAAAACATAATGATGCCTTGTGATCCTATAGAACTGAATTTAAAACTCCCATTGGCATCTCTCCCTATTAACTGGTGTTTATAAAACCTTGTTATATTTTCATTAGGTTATGACATAAGGCATTATAGGACTTGTACATATTGAATATGAATTAGGATAATGCCTCCAAGTCGAGAGTAGTATAACTTTAAGAGATTGATGAATTTTGTTTGAGATCCTATGTATATGAAGAAGTGGCACTATGCCAAGAGTCTAAAAAGGGATTTTAATGTAGGTGGAGATATTTTATTATTTACTTTGATTTATAAGTTCTTTTAGGGTAAGTTCAAAATAAGGTGATAGATTCTCTTTAAAGTGGTGCAATGTTTTCCTAGTGAAACAATTGAATTGGAGAATGCATCAAGGTCCCAATTTATTGGGAATTAGAAATGAGTTAAGCAACATAACAATTTTATCCTAAAGGTGTATTACTTGGAGTTGATCTGCCTTGATGATTCATGAGAAATGAGGACCAATATTGTACTACGATGATAAATAAGGTACTTCCTGGGAGTCAACGCATAATTAATTTTTGAACTTTGAATAAAGTTTTTTTATTTGTGTAGATCAATGATGGAGGTGAGAAGTGGAAATCATAACGTGGTCCAAGTCGAAGAAAAAAAGTTAAGAGATCGAATACAAAGCCTAGAGAGAAGGCTTTGGTGAAATGAAGAGCAATTCAGCATAATGTCAAAGCCCCTTGTCAATAGAGGTCTCCCAACCTTGAGCAATCTATTTCATTTAGTGATGGTACATGAAAATTAAAGCATTAACGATGCCTTCGATGATTGATAGACCATCACCGAAGTGATCTACCAAAAAATGATTCAATTTAGTGTAAACTGGTATATTTGGTGATAAATCTCTAAATTGGTGCATCACTGATATGTTCCATAATGGAAAAAGGCAGTGCCAATATGGTTGGGTTTATGCTTTGACGGTTTGTCTTCTTGATCCTTAACCTTTCACTTTCTTTTAACTATTCATTTTATTTGAAATCTATACATTTCCATCCCTTCTTTCTATACTCACTCACTCACCTTAATAACCTTTTACACTCTTATATTCACACACAAATTATTATTTTGAATTTTTGCACCACCACCATACACGCATAAAGCTTAGGAGCTTGTCGTCTTCTCCCCAGAGTTTATCCTTCATGTTTTGAAGGTTTGAATTAATTTCTAACTTTAATTGAATTAATTTAAATTGTTTAAATGTTTTGAATTTCTCTATTTTATCAAAATTATAATTCATTCATGGTAGATAGTGAGTCTATAAATTGGTAGTTTTGGAATTTAAAATAAGATTAGGGTGAAATCATCGTAGTCAATCTTTGGTTGTTGAATGTTTGTACATTTATTCACTTGAATTATTTGTTTTAAGCTATGGCTATCATAATTTTCGTTAAAATTTTAATTGGATAATTTTTCCCAATTGTAGATCGGTTGACGTCATTCTTAAGGGGAAAATTGTCGTAATGTAGTAAAATATGAAACTTGGGGAAGTCTGATTTCCCATAGTTGAAAAAATTAGAAAATCACCATGAAAGAGTATCTTGAATTGCAATTTTGTGTTAGGGATAATGACAATCAACGATGGGGTCGAGAACCTTGGTGATGCATCAAACTGTGTGGCGTAATGTACCCCCTTAATCATTGAAAGTAACAATAAATTGGGGAAAATTTAGGTGAAATTTGGTTATGCCTTAATGAATCAGTGATACTTAGCGAGCGTCACGAAATCCTTTGGCATATAGCCAAATTCTCACCTTTCTTTGCCAAAATGACCCTATTTTGCCTTTGTAAATCAATGATGTGATTTGCATCGCTGAACTGTTTAGTGGTGCAATGATTGGTTTGGTGATTCCATCCTTAAAATTATTGTGTTTTTTTTGCTAACTTTGGTCGAGCCCATTCCTATTTTTATTTGCAAATATGACTTGAATGAAGCACATATCAATGCATCACTCCAAACTATCTCCTTCCACCTAAGGGCTTACTAAAGGAGTGACCATGTGAGAGGGAGAAAACACAAAATGGTGCATAAGAACAAGATAGTTGATAAGGGAAAGTATAAATCCCTGATTGCTATAGATGAGAGCTAAATACAGTTTCAACTTCTGAAAGGTACCTATATTCCTATATAAAGAGGGAGCCATTACAGCTAATGATGAGCCTCTCCGCACTACTGAAGTTTACTTGGCTAATAAAAAAAGAGTTGAGAAGCCCCACATTATTGCAGCCAAGAAAATTCCACATCCAAATAAAGGTCACGATATTCTCAATTGGTTCAAAGTTCTATATAAGTGATCTATGATTGAAAAGCAATGATAGAGCTTGAATGTCTTGGAGGGGAAGCATTCTAAATCACTTACGGTATTTTACTATTAAGACTTTTAGCTATACACTGAACCCCTAAAGCCTTATGTTAAAATTTTTGTTAGGGAGTTTTATCATTTGTATGGGAAAATTTTGTCGAAAAGAAAGAGAAAGGGGCCTCTAAAGATGAGGGATGTCATTAGAGTAAGGGGTATGGATTTTTTTTTATGAAAACATGATAAATGAGGTCTTGGGGTGTAAGAAAATTAATACCCACTACTTTGATGCTCGAGTGAAAAATTTGGTGGAGGAAGTGTGAGCTTGGTTAGCCCCATTGTTGAGTGATATTGCACCATTGTGACTTGCATTGAATAGTCAAATCCATAAGTTAGAAATCTACTTAGAAACTCGATATTGGTTGTGCTTTGCTTGTAGCAGTTTGTTACCCTTTCAAAATCAGTCTATTTTGAAGAGTCCTCGAGAGTTGCTTATAGGCTCTATTATTTGCAAGGAGGCTTCGAATTGGGATCTGTCATTTTCTTGGATATTACTATCCGATCCCAACAAAACAGGACCTCCTTTGCACTTTCTTATTTGATTATGGAGTTGTGTCAGTGTGCCAAAGTGATATTTTCTAATAAGAAGGATTTTGAGTATACATCAATCTCTACATTATACATTACTAGAAATGAATTCATTGATGAAGTGAGAAAGAAGAAAGCCCAGGAAACTATTTCCTCGATTGGTGATTAGGTTCTTTTGATAGTGGTGCCAACCAGCCCACTCCTAATTCTACATCTACCCCTAAATGATCCATTCCTAATGCTACTCTCATATTTTCTTCCTCAGGTCCATTAGTGCAAGCATATAGACCAAGTGGTCCTAGTCATCAACCTTCTAATACTTTGAGTTCTTCAAGGACCCCATTGAATAATGCTAACATTATCAGGATGGGGAAGTTTACTTATTCAGGAGATACTAGTTCAGATATACTCGAGAGGGAGCTTTGAGGATGTTTTTTATTGTGGTGAGAGCCTCTATGGACCCAGTTCATGAAGAGGTAAGAGTTTTTATGAGACCATTAGATATTTTAGGAATATGTTGGACAAGTTGAGTACTTCACCAAAACCTTTTTTGCCTTAGAGTGTGATAATATATAGGATGAGATGGATTTCTTTTGGAAGAATGGCAATCTTTGATTCCCTTAAGTGACACGTCTATGGGGATCTTTATTTGAGACACCACCTCTAGTTCCTGTTTATGCAGATGTTGTTGATCTTGCGATTGAGGAGGAGGAGCCTGATAAGGATGATCTTGCTTCTGATGATGAGATTGACAATGTTGAGGTCGAGGGCTAGTTTAGGAGCCTATCCAGATTTCCATCTAGGTTGAGACTGAGGTAACTTGATAGGTTGATAGGTAAAAGTCCAAGGATGCTATACTTGTTGCTTCTTTAGAGAGGTCAATCCATGAGACCAATTTTGAATTCATTATCCATTGTGATGTATGACCAATTTTGAAAAATATGTGAATCTTTAAAAAAATTCTAGTGGTTTGGTTAAGCTAGTTAGGATCTCATTTTTGTGTGAACTTGTATCACATTTTGGCTACCTGAATACTATCCTCGATATGTGCTATGAATATGGTACAACAATTGAAGAAGAGTACTTTAAGTATGTGATTGAGTATCATGTGTAAAAGATGTTTCTATTTTATCATATGCATCTAGTCCACCTAGAACTAGCTCGATTTCTCTATTTCTAAAGCAAAGACTGTGATATTGAATATATGATCTTTGGCCATTAATCAAGAGAAACCTAACATTTGACCAAAACTAAGCCACCCAATGTGAGTTGAGTGACCAATTTCATCCCGTATTAAGCCTTGAAACTCGTTGTCACAACCCAACCCTAAGCCTAGTTGCGGTGGGTATCTCAAGCCCACTGAGGGTCGGAGACCACCCCCTTTGCCTAGTCAACTGAGCATAATAAATAAAATAGAGGAAGAAACTTAAACATATTATGAAAGATCGATAAATAACTTAATAGGAACTAAGAGTCAGTAAACAGTGACCACCCATACTTTGTCCACAAAAAGCCTCTAAATCAAAATACCAAGTTAGGTCAGTACATACCCCCGACCATTGCTAAAAGACAATCCAAAAGTATGAAAAGAAACCAAGATTTTTGAAAATATAAAGAAAGCAGTGAAATATCTGACCTTCTTAAAGATGGAAGCTCACCACTTCAAGCTGACCAATGGACAAACTGGAACCATCTAACTCTTTGCAAAGTAACCAAAGAACCCCTAGGGCACTACATCAAGAAATAATACAGCGTTCAGGGATGGTTAGTGGGGTGAGAACTAGCATGTATCTTAGGGAAGGGATAAAATAATTTCATAAACAAATAAGTCTAAAACCATTCAAAAACCATATGCACACATTCATATATACATATATATATATATATATATATAAATATATTAGATGAAGGGATAGGTAACAAAGTTTAAGCTTGAGGTTTAAAACCAATAGCATTGACTGTGTAGCTCTAATTGTCCTAAGGTTACCCACGGGCTATATGGGTTCAACTCCACCTATTGAAAGGGTCCCAGCGCGTGATAGCTGCACGAACCCGGAAAATCTGAGGAAGGGTCAGGGAATCCACGACTCTAGCTATTGCAATATATATATAGTGTGAATTGTGCATAGGGTCACCAAGACCCCTATACTAGAAAATATGGTTTTGAGTATTGGTCCCCCCAGGACTTCCACCTTCCATTGCAAGCACGCAACCCCCTTTAATTGTAAATGAAAATCATTTGCACATTCCCAACCATTAACTAAGGAGTTTTTAATTAGTCATTTATCGTTGGTATCATCATACCAAATAAAGTTAAGCTTTCAATCCAATTCCATTATGTCATTCCAAAACCAATGAGCCAATTTCACGACCCGAACCAGGGCCTATCCATAAGGGATATCTCAAGACCACTAAAGACCAAAGACCACCCCCGTTGCGTAGTCAGACAGAACATGCTACACTACACTGCAGAAAAAATCCAAACATATAAGAAGATAGACATGTAATAAACTCAAAGATATCTAAGAGTGTCAACAACATTACCCAATCCACAATAATATCCATAAAGCCTCTATAATCCAAAAATAATCTAAGTCGGGACATGCCCCGACCCTAACAGTGACAATGACAATGATAATGTTAATGTGAACTCATCAATTCTAGTTTATGTAAGGAAACCAATGGGATGATCAAGTCTTCTAGAGAATGGAAGCTCACTACTTCACCATAAACGATCGATGAACCGAGTTAATCCAACTAACACTATGCAGGAAAAGTAAAAGTATCTCTGGTGTCTGCATTATGTGGGAATACAGAATTTGATGATGGTTAGCAGGTTGAGCACTAGCATGTAACTCAAGGATAGATGATAAAATAATATCATGATCCATATTTCAAAAGTCATTCAAGCCAAGGCATATAATCATATATATATATATATATATATATAAAAACATATCATGCCAGGAAAAAGAACAAGGCTTAGCATGAAGTAAAACTTTATCCTGGACTATCTAGCTCAACCGTCATAAATAGGAACCCATGGGCTATATGAGTTTAGCTCCCCTGTTGAAAGGGCCCAGTGCGTGTTAGCCACACGAATCAGAGGTATCAAGGAAGACTAGGGAATCACCTGATCCCATATCAATCAAAGATACGATTATATCAAAAGTGTGAATTATGCACAAGGTCATCAATACCAAACCTCACATCAACAAACATATGTTTCTAGTATAAGTCATCCAAGACCCACACCTTCATGGCTTAGCTACATAACCCCCATTAAGCCCCAATTAAAACAAGTTTCACATAACTTATTTATTTAACCATAGATTTAACAGTTAAGTATCACCATGGGTATTGTCATACCCTTACACTTGCAAACTTAACTATATGCCATAATAATCACATTAACTTGGGGAAATGCCTTGACCCCATTTATTCATTAAATCAAATTGAAGGAATTTCCCGACCTCTTTTGTTCATGTTTTAATGTAAAACATGGCCAACAAAGCCTTTAAAATCCATATTCATTGTTTAATCATTTAAGCAATGCAATAGTATAAGTGAATAAGTCAAACATAGTCTGAAAATTTCACAATTAAAGCCATTTCCACAAGTAGGTTGAAGGAACACAATTATTCAAAACCAATTCCAAGTTTAAAACATCAATTTGGGGGAATACCTTGACCCCGATTCAAATTCCCACACCCATGCACCCCATTAGTTCAAAACATTCAATTCAAATCATGAAAAACTCATAAAAATCATGGAAAAATTATCAAACATTCCAAAACCCTCACCCAGATAAAAACCCACATTTAAATCCATACAATTAAAGCATTAAAACACATGTTTTCATAAAGTAAGAATTGGGAAAGAGTAACATGGCTAAAATACCAAGATTTATGGAGAGAAATCAACCCTTGAGCCCTTGGAAGACCAACTTCTAAGAAACCCTAAGTATCTTGACCTTAGAGAGTTTAGAGAGTTTGAGAGAGTATTTTTAGTCCTAAAGTGTTGAAAATAACATCCCAAAGGTGTTTTATGGTCATGGGTATGAAGTGCATAAAGAGGAAAATGTCCAAAATACCCTAAATTAAAAAGCTAAAAAATTGCTGCTAGTGAATACGGGTCACTATGCAACTTGTATGGACTCACTATGGCTCATCACCACGAGTCATAGTCTGGATAGTAGATGAGGTACCCCTCTTTGGTAACCCTGTTATTCAACCCTATGACTCGCTAAGAGACCCTATGACTCGTAGGGTCTAAGTCACAATCAAGACAAAATACTACTAGCATCGTACTTGTTTGAGTACGGATGAGACCATACGACTCATTTTGATTCGTTACAACTCGTAGACATTATTCGGGGTCACAACAAAAACTCCAAGCCAACATACTAGCGAGGCTAGGATTGGGTCCCTAAGGCCCGCAATGACACGTTAGGACTTGTAAAGAGAGTCATAATCTAGGCAGTGAGTTCAAAGCTTAAAAATTTTTCAAGGATAAAAATTTGGGGTGTTATATTCTCCTGCCTTAAGATCATTCTTCCTCGAATGATTAGGCAAGGCATCCTTTGGCACGATTTAACATGGAATACAACCACACTTACCTTTAACAAAGACAAAAAAATAAGGATATAAAGAAAATCATAGTTTTCTTTAACAAAGTCAGAAAATGAAGATGTTAAGAAATACACATACCTCAAGCACGATTATCCAGAGCAGTAAACAAGAATAGATATTTGTACTTCATGTCCTCTTCGGCTTCCCAAGTAGTTTTTTCACACTTTTTGTTCCTCCATTGAACCTTTACTGAAGCCACATCCTTAGACCTCAAATGACATACCTGTCTATCCAAAACTTTGACTTGGACCTCCTTTATGACAAGGAGTCCAAAACATCAACACTTTACAATGGAACCACCAAGAAAGGATCACCCATGCACTCATCGTAACATGAAAGACCAAGTGAATAAAACCCAAACTCAAAGTCAATTTCAACTCATAAGCCATATTGCCCACTCATCTCAAAATACAATATAGACCAACATAATAGGGACTGAGCTTCCCCTTCTTTCTAAACCTCATCACTCCCTTTATGGAAGAAACCTTTAAGAATACCCAATCACCAACTACAAATTCTAAATCCCTTCACCTCATGTCCGTATAGGACTTTTGTCGACTTTGGGTGGCCTTAAGCCTATTCTGAATCATGTTCACCTTCTCCACCGCTTGGTAAACTAAGTCAGGACAAACAACCCAGCTTCGCCAACATCAAACCACCCAATAGGAGAACGACATCTCCTACCATACAAATCCTTAAATGGAGACATCATAATGCTAGAGTGATAGCTATTGTTATATGCAAACTCTATGATAGGAAAATGGTTAAACCAAATGCCACAAAATTTGATCACATAACATGTAGCATTTCCTCCAATGTCTGAATTGTCCCCTCCACTTGTCCATCCATCTGAGGGTGGAAACCGGTGCTAAGGTTCACTTTCGTTCCTAAACATCTCTAGAAAAAATGCCAAAAGTGTGATAAAAACTAAGTACCTCGATAAGATATGATGGAAACTAGAGCACCATGCAACTTCATGATCTCTTGATGAAGAGCTTAGCATAATCCTTTGTCGAATAATTATTCTTCAGTGGAAAAAAATGATTGGACTTAGTCATCCTATCCACGATGACCCAAATCAAATAAAACTTATGGATAGATCAAGGAAGAACTATAATGAAATCCATATTAACCACTTCCTATTTCTATATAGGCAACTCAATCTCTTGAGATAATCCACTAGGCTTCAAGTGCTCTGCCTTCACTTGATGACAAACCATACACTTGTCCACAAAATTGGCCACATCCCGCTTCATGTTATTCCATCAATAGATTTCTTTCAAATCATGGTACATTTTTATTGAACCAGGTGAAAGTGTACCTCAAATCATGAGCCTCAGCCAAGATCCTCTCACACAACCCATAAACATTGGGCACACATAATCTGCCTAGGTACCTCAAGATACCATCACCGCCAATCTCAAAAGCTATCATCTTCTAGTTACCCATATCATCCTTGATTTGCATCAAAATAGAATCTAAAACTTATTTATCTTTCACTTTATCTCCTCTTGCACAATCATACCACGATCCTCAGTGTCCAAGAGTTAAACACCAAGATTATCCAAATAGTGAATATCCTTCACCAAACCTCACTTCTCCTCATCAACAAGAGATAAGCTCTCCATGTACAACCTACTAAGAACATCAACAACCACTTAGCTTTACCTAAATAATAATAGAGACACATATCATAGTACTTGAGAAACTCTAGCCAGTTTCTCTGCCAGAGTTTCAACTCCTTTGGGGTGAACAATATTGCAAACTCCTATGGTAAGAATAAATATCAATATGAACTCCATATAAAAAGTGATGCCAAATCTTTAGAGTGAAAACTAATGCCAACAACTCCAAATCATGAGTCGAATAACTCTTCTCATGAACTTTCAACTACCTAGAAGCATATGCAACCACCTTGTCATAATATATCAACACACAACCCAGTCCTACTCAAGATACATAACAATAGACAACAAAACCATTGGTACCCTCGATTGGGTCAAAATCAAAGTCGAAGTCAACTTGTACTTCAACTTCTCAAAGATACCCTCACAAGCATCAAACCATGGAAACTTTACCTTTTCTAGGTCAACTTGGTCAATAGAGCACCAATAGAGGAAAAGCTCTCTACAAACCTCCTATAATAATTGGCTAAACCCAAGAAGCTTTGACTATGGATTGGAATTGTGGGTCTAGGCCATTTCTTAACCAATACAACCTTTGTAGATCCACCATGGTCCCCTCACGAGAAACAACATAACCTAGAAAAGTATCAATATTTAACCAGAACTCACAGTTAGAAAACTTCACATACAACTGTTAATCTTTCAAATTTTGCAACATAATATGGAGGTGAGCCACATGATCCGCCTTACATTTGGAATACACCAAAATATAATCAATAAATAAAATTATGAAAAAATCTAGAAACGGATGAAGTACCTAATTTATCAACAATATAAAGGTCATTGGGGCATTAGTAAAATCCAAAGACATGAATAAGACTCAAAATGATCCTACCAAATTTGACTAGAAGTCTTAGGGATATCCACTTCTCTAATCCTCAACTGATGTTAATCCGACCAACGATCAATGTTAGAAAATTACTTAGCTCCCTGAAGCTGATCAAGCAGATCATAAATCCTTAGAAAAGGGTACTTATCCATCACAATCACCTTATTAAACTAGAAGAAATATATATTCATTGAAAAAAACCCATCCTTCTGACACACGAAAAGTAGAGAATCACCCTACGAGAAAACACTAGGATGAATAAAACCTTTTTTAAAAAGGTTTTTCAACTTCTTCTTAAGTTTTTTTAACACAGTTAAAGCCATTTTATTAGGAGGGATAGATATAGGATGAGTGTCTAGAATAAGATCAGTCCCAAAACCAATCTCCCTATCAGGAAGAACACTAAAAAGATCATATTGAAACACTTCAGAAAACTAAAAACCCATAGAGACAAATTGCGGTGAAGGACTCTCTGAATTAGAATCTTGAACTCAGACGAAGTGATAGAGACACCCCTTGGAAATCAACTTCCAACTCTAAGATAAGAAATGAACCTTCTCTTAAGCACTAACTACCTTTCCACTAAATCAATGATTTATTCGAGAATTGAAAACTAACCTTTTGAGTCATACAACAATAAACGCATAGCATGAGTGCAACCAATCCAACCAAACATGTCCAACTCTATCAAATCCACAGCATCTCCCTACCACAGATAGATACCAAACAACCCCTATAGACTCTTATAGCCATAATAGAGTTACTCATTAGGGTAGACATAGAGAAAGGATCAGGAATACACTCCTAGGACCCAAAAAAAAGAATAGCCACATAAAGGGTCACATAAAAAGGGTAGAATTAGGATCAAACATGCAATATACATCATGAGAGAAAAGTTTTAGCATACCATTTATAACATCAAGAAAGGCCTCCTAGTCCTGATAGGTGGCAAGAGAATACATACAGTTTCGACCATTGCTAGAGATAGAAGAAGCACCCTTTGGTGCCAGAGTAAAAAAAGAAACAATCGAGACTTATTAGCGCTTGTAGAAACATCACCTAAAATGCAATTTCACTGAATGTGGATAGGCTGGCCATACCTAAAATACTTATTCCTCCCCTCATCAGAAAAGCCACAGTTCAACTTCCCATAAAATTGACAAGGAGGATGTAATGGAGATGATTGGGGACCATTGTCCTGAGATTTTAAAACCATAGTTTCTATGAAAATAATGAATACCGGATGACTTAGGATATGTAGCACTAGTCATAGACTATAAACCAAAATTGCCCCACTTTTTCTTAGACCATTTATCACCATCTCTACCTCTTTGCTGCTGACCTCCAGCCTAATCTAACTACCAAAACTTCTTACTCTACCTCTCACTTATCTTTATTTTCTTCTTCTTTTCCTTACTAACCTCTTGTATATAAACAACAAGCCTCAAAATATCTATGTCACTATTTATCAAGGAGACCTTCCACTCCAATACTAAGTCTCGAGGTAAGCCTGAAGCAAACTTCCTCACCTTAACCCTTATGCTAGACACTAGCTCAGGAGCATAACGGGACAATTGATGAAATTTTTGGGCATACTCATTCACAGTTATCCTACCCTATTTTAGATTCACAAACTCTTCAGTTTTAGCCTCCCCCAACTCCTAAGGAAAGAAGTAAGAAAGAAAGGTACCAAGAATATCATCGCACAAAATTGACTCAACATTATCACCCATAGACTGAACCCACTCCTCATACAATTGATACACCACATCTTTTAACATATGTGCAACAAATTCCCACCCTCTACATCTATAACAAGCATCACATGAAAAATCTTCTCTAATTTACCTATGAATACTTGAGGATCTTTCTCAACCTTAGAGCTAGTAAAGGTCGAAGGACTGATCCTCATAAACTTTTTAGCTTGATTAACCTCAGAAGAATTCATAGAAGCACTAGTAGAAAGTATTACTAGGATTTGGAGCCCTAGACCACATATGAACTACATAAGTAGTATGAGCTTCACTGATATTATCATCAGATGGGATAGAAGAGTTTCCATGAGCATCAAATCAATTTGGAGGTATGATTTGAATAACAAACATACGAGAATTAGAGGAGATTTCAATACCCTAGACTCTACAGCCCAAAAGTAGATCACAAGAAAGGAAAATATTCCTAAATTCCCGGTAGCTTGTCTCTTATATGTGTAGTGTGCTACGCACTCATAAAAGAAACTCTACTTGACATAGATTTGTGGACACCTTATGGCACCAAACCTAGGCTCTGATACCAACTTTTTCATGACTCAAACAGAACATGATACACTACTCTACAAATGAATTCATAACATATAATAATATATAAAGGTAATAAACTAAAATATATCTAAGAGTGTCAATGATGTTGGGTGTATTTATGCATTATAGTGACACTATTACATCCTTTTTAGCCTTATTTTGAGGATGATTTGTGTGCTATCTGGGTTGATAATGAGATGAATGTTCATATAAGTGTTAAATCATGTGTTTATAATTTACAAATGGAATTCCAAAAAAATTTGTAGCTCAATGAGTCATTTAGAGTTCAATTGTCAAAACAAGCTTTACTAGCTTGAGCTAGGTGCTTATCTAGTTGAACCCATTGGATTCTATTGTTTTTAACATGTTCCCAATGGTTTTAATATGTAATTATGAGTGTAATAACTTGTTTTTAATGTGCAAGGTTCAATTTTATTAATTTATGAGTTAGAACATAGAGTTAAATATCAATGCGAATTAGCCTAGCCTTAGCTATTGTTTTGATTCATTGGCATGGATATTGTGTTGTTATGATCTCTAATTCGTGGCGTGTGATGATGTAGGATGCTTTGTGATCTGAATATGATTATATTTTTATGTTGAAAAGGATGGAAATCCATAAGAAATACACCACAAGTCAAGGGATGAAAGATTGGAGGATCAACAGTTAACCAAAATTTGAGAAACAACTTCCACTGAGTCACGGCGTTTAGCCCGTGGCTCCCCAGCTAGAGTAGGGATATATCTAGGGAAGAGCATCACTTGGAGTGGTGCTCAACCAAGGTGGCATCCCCTCTAGTCCCGTGCTTAATTGCAACATGTAATCCAACTCCTACACAGCTGAGACTTGGATAACTCTATATACACATGTTGTGTCACAGTTTTACACATCTACGGATGACTTGGAGGATTAAGGGGCTGATATAACTTTAAATTTTAGGTTTTTATTATTTTAACTTAGTTCATTCTTGTTTTTAGTTGTTAATTACATTCTTGTGATTACGATTATGACTATGCATGTCGAAAAACCCTTTTTTGGGGGTTAAAGCCGAGAACATAAGTACTATTGTTTTCAATTAAGTTCATTTAATTTTTCTTATCATTATTAGTTTTGTGTTCATATTTAATTTAACTATATGATGGATTGATCACCCAGAAAATATATCAATTGTCTACTTTTTGATTTTGGGAGAGGGAATAGGGGATGGAACACGGAATGAACCAAGTATGGTTTGTATTCTTTTATGAAAATTCAAATTAGTGTCTAAGAAAAGATGTACTTAGATACTGTACTTAATTCATACGTAGGATGATAACTTAAACAACTTAAGTGGACTATTACATCCTCACTCAATGATGTAGTCGTAAGTTTCAACTTATGTAAAAGATTAGAGGTTGGGAGACCATGACCATGAGATTAACCCTACAAATCATCAACCAAGATAAGAATGTAAATGAATAAAGTACAACAACATAGTATGAATATTCAAGAGTGCTTTAACC
The DNA here is from genome assembly GCF_002878395.1 of Capsicum annuum. Lineage (NCBI taxonomy): Eukaryota > Viridiplantae > Streptophyta > Magnoliopsida > Solanales > Solanaceae > Capsicum > Capsicum annuum. The sequence continues at coordinate 8,622,748 of NC_061112.1, read as the reverse complement.
CTGGGTTCTCTCTTATTGATTGTCTCATGATCTTTACTTTATGCATTGTTTACTATTCTTTAGTAACAAATTCAAAACTCTCTTTTTAGTTACCTTTGCATCAAATTGAATCTAAATTGTGAACTAGAATTGAATTATTGTTGAAGAAATTCCCTGTGATATCGATACTTGTCTTTCTTAAAGGCCACTTTACTACTTGATAGACCACGTACACTTATATGTGCGCTCGGGTGCTGTCAAGTTTTTGGTGCCGTTGCTGGGGACTTATAATTTGACAACTATTTATTTTAGTTTTACTTTAATTTGGTGCTTTTGTGCTTGGTCTTGGTTGAGTTTTTGTAGGAAACAGGTTTGCATAAGCTGGCAAGGGATCAGGACTTGGTTGAATCAAGCGCCGAACTTGAGCAACTATTCCATCAATGAAAGAGAAATAAAAACCTTCTCCCCTGAAATCCTCAAAGAGCAGAAAACTAAAAGAATCCTGCCATCATATCTGATGAATAAGCAGCCCGCAGGACATTCAACCAATTTTAATTTCCTATTTAAGAATCTGATAGATGGAGGTAATTTCAAGCTCAAATAAAATATGGTACAACTTCTAATTAGCAGTGGACAGTTCACATGGCTTTCACATGAAGATCCAAAGGTCCACTTGAAAAATTTTCTAGCAAAGAGTGACATATTCATTTCCCACGAGTGTGAATGTAGATTATGTGTGGATGACATTGTTCCCTTTTTCACTGATTTGAGAAGCAAAAAAGTGGTTGAATGCAGAACCAGAAAACTCAATCACCTTATGGGATAACATGGCTAGAAAATTCCTTATTTGGTTTTCCCGTCTAGTAAGACTGTAAGACTTCACAGTGAGATAGTGTGCTTCAAGTAAAAGACAGTTAAGAATCTCTATCATGATTGGGAGCTCTTCAAGGCTCTTCTTCAGGACCATCCACACCATCGACAGTCTAATGAGGTATTGGCTCACACTTTTGTAGAGGCTCTTGACCACAATACCAAAATATTGTTAGATTCAGCTGCAAGTGGTCAAGCTTTTGAGATGACTTGTGATGAGCTATACAATTTATTAAACCACATAGCTTAAGGGAACCCAGAATGACATTCAGACTCAAGGAGTGCCATGAAAAGAATCATAAGTGTATTAGAGGTGGACCAATTCACAGCGTTGTCATCTTAGGTTTCTACATTGCAAAATTTGATAAACACTCAATTCAGCAGCCTAAAGTTAGAGCTACACAAACTACTACAACAGTCAATACAATTCAGCAAACTAGTGGTTAGTGTGAGGTCTGCGAAAATAGTGGCCATGCAGCTTCTATGTGTGCAACCAATTTAAAATCAATCATGTATGTGGGAAATGCTCAAAGGCCAAATTATGGTAATGCCTACAACATGAAGTGGTAGAGTCAGCCTAGGAATGCTCAATAATAGCAAATTCTGTAGCCACAAGCTCAACCAAATCAGTCAATTAGCAACTTGGAAGGGATTATAAAGTAGGTTTTAGCTAATCAAACACAGTTGACTGCAGAGTAAAACATCAGTAAGCAGCTCAGAAAAGCTTAGAGTTATAGTTAGTCCAGTTACAACATCATTGAATACCAGACCTCAAGGTGGTTTTCTCGGAGATACAAAAAATCCAAAACAAGTTTTGGAAATAACTTTGAGGAGTGGTAAAGAGCTTCAAGGAGAACCTCCTAATGCAACTAATAGGGTAGATGCTGAGGTAGTGACCCAACAGGTATCAGAAGAAGATTTTGATAATTCAAGGGAGTCTGAGTACTTGAAAACAAGAGTTATTGAACCATAAAAAAGAATATATCTCCACTTTCTTTCCTTCAAAGGAAAATAAAAGTGAAGTAGGATGCAATGTTTAAGAAGTTCTTTTACACATTCAGAGAGCTTCACATTAACTTACATTTGTTAGATATGTTGCATGGTACACCCAAGTACGCTAAGTACTTGAGGGATGTGATTGTGAATACGATAAAATTGCAGGATGTGGAGGCAATAACACTCACCGAGCAGTGTATTTCGGTGGTCACATAGAAAATTCCCATGAATCTTAGGTACCCTAGGAAGTTCACCCTCCCTATTCAAATTAGGAGTAATAAGGTGGTCTACGCACTGAGTGACTTAGGGGAAAGCATAAATTTGATGCCTCTATCTTTGTTCAAACATATTGGGCTTGCGAAATCCTAGACCAACCATCGTGGTTCTGCCGCTGGTGGAAGGTTCCATTGTATATACGGAAGGAATAATTGAGGATGTCCTCATAAAGGTTGGTAAATTTGTTATTCCTACTGACTTTATTATTCTTGATTATCATGCAGATGAACAACTACCAATTATCTTGGGGCATTCATTTTTAGCAGTGGGAGGAGTGTTAATTGATGTAAGAGAGGATACGCTCAAAGTGAGGTTGGAGGATAAAGAGGTAGTTTTTAAAGCATATAAATCGCTTAACACACCATCCCACTTAAAGACTTGTGCATGATCTCTGTAATTGAAAGGGATGAGTGTGGGGTAGTTAATCCATGAAAGACCTCTTATGACACCCTCATTGAGCTACACAAGCCTCTAATATCGCAGCCTGACAAGATGGAAATTGTTGAGCCTGAGAAGGCTAAAGTTGAAATATCTGCTACCCTTAAGAGTTTACACCCAAGGGGGTGAAAAGAATAAGAAGATGGAGACCAAGTGTGAGAAAGAGAATGACTAATTCATTAATTGGGTCATGTCACGACATTAAATTAGGCGCTGCTTGGTGTAAGACCCGCAATATCCTAAGCTTAACTGAGTCCTTTAAAGCTTGTTAATAGGCCATAGACATAGAAAACTTTAGCTAAGTATTTAGACTTAGTGTTATTTTAGCCTTCGTAGGTTGGCGACTCTATTTCATAACCCTGATGACCTTAATTAATGATTTTAAGGTTAAATCATGATCAAGAATGTTAGTGGGTATTTTTGGACAAGTTTTAAATTTTTTGGACTTCGTTTAAAATACATTTGAAAGCTCAAACCAGTGGATCGACGTGAACTCGATGTGCCACATTGCCCATTGCATTGATGAGTATTTTTTTCTAGCTCCCAATGCAAATTCCAGTGAATTGATACAGACTCAACGCGGTGCATTGGCAATTGCATCGATGCCAATGACATGGCGCGTCGTTCTGCGCATCACTAAATCAATTTTCAGTCATTAAAAAGGCCTCATCTGTAGGGGTATTTAGGCCTTTTTCCCATGCCTATCAGCCCTTAAACCCTAAAATTAAACCTTTCTAAGAGAAAAACTCATTCATTTATCACAAGTTGCTCTTAATAACAAACCCTAAGAGGTTTAAATTCAAATTGACGACTCAAGAGCTTACCATCAATCTTTTTAGAAATTAATCATTAATATATGTGAAGTGCTCATCCAACGGTTTCCTTCTACCCTGGGAGTTCAAGAAACTTTTTTTAAATATAAGTTAATTGGTTTTATGAATTTTATGTTGGATCTTGAATGTGTTAATGATTATGTTGTTAATGGTGATCTAATTCCATGATTTGTCCTAAGTTTCATGCAAACTGGTCAATTGTGAATTGAATTTTGTGAAATACATGTTGAACTCTTGAATTTCAAGTTGAATAAAGAATCCATGATATTACTACATGTTTATTGATATGTGAAATACCCATCTCTCCAAGTGTTTGATAAATTGTTCATGTAAATAAAGAAAAGAGGGAAAACAATCATGTCATGTTAGCCTATGTGCAAGTAACATCATGCAAGTGTTTGATGGAATGTCTCTATGAATGAGTTATAATCTAGTGCATATGGTTATGCCTTTCAAGTTTTTGTTATGATTTATTTTTCATGCTATAGAGTCCTGAGGGTATTTAAAACCCAAAAATTTAGTTGTTTACCTAGACCTATGGTAGTTACATAATAGCCTCAGTAGTATCACAAATAGTAGTCTCAGTAATCAGTCATAGTTACAGTTTAGTATTCAGTTCAGACCTCAGTGAATCTAGCTAGTCAACAGAACTCTGTTTTATTCCATTAGTTAATAGAATTCAGTTATACTCTATCAGTTAACAAAACTTAGTGAACTTAGATTAGTTCAGTTAGACAGTATAATTAGTAACAGTTCAATCCAACTCAGTCCATTATCTATTTAGATGGGAGTAGGATTCAACACTGAGTAAACCCAAGGATGGGGACTCACCTCCTAATAGAGGGTGTGATCCTTAGAAGCAGTCCTTATGTTCCAGAACTACGTAGCTAGCATAGGTTGTGACATCAACCTTCCAGTTGAGGGTACCATTATTCTTATTTAGAGTACCTGCCAGATGAGGGTGACTCAGCTTGCTTTTACTGGTGGCATGGTACTGATACCCTTCCAACTGGGGTTACAGGTTGGACCTTAATCCATGCATAAAGAGGCATGTTGGTTAGATGATTACCTTCCACAGTCTTAGTTTTATTCTTCAAAATATAACTTAGTTCAGTTCTACAAAAAATTAGGACTGTTAGACATAGTCACTCAGTTCAGTACGAAACTCAGAATAGTTCTACAAAATTAGGACTGTCAGACACAGTCATCTAGTATCAGTAAACTTATATATCAATAAATCAATAATTCAAAACACAGTATCTAGTGTTATCACAACCTCAGTTATAGTTTATGTATTCATGCATGTACTCTTATTGAGTTATACTCATGTTATTCAGTTAGTATTGTTCATGAATATGAACCCATGCATCTCAGCCTACCTCACTTAGCATACCAGTACATTTAAAGTACTAACACATACCTTTCTTTTGTGCTGTGATGTCTTATATCATAGGTTCAGACGCACGGGCTTCCAATCATACTTAACAGCCCGATCCATCAGTAGTAGACTAGTGGTGAGTCCTCATAGTTTGAGTACATGATTATTACATTAATACCTTAGTTTATTAGTTTCAGTAGTTGGGGTTAGTTGGGGGTTTGTCCCATCAATCTCTTATTCAGTCAATAGAGGCTTACCAGACTAGAGTATTTCAGCCAGATGTATCAGTATTCAGTATTCTATATTTACTTTTATTTTGAACTTTATGGCAAGTTTCTGCCCAATTTTTGATATATTTACAGTATTATTATTCAGTTATTACAGCAGGTGCCATTCATGGGTTAGCTTGTGGTCCCTCAAGATTACAAGCACCATGTAGCGTCTTGGGTACAAACTTGGGTTGTTACATTGGGAGGCAACCCAAGTTAAGTAGGTATGTTTTATTTTTAGTTTTTAGCTTTTACGTTACGTAATTTTTTTTGATAGAGTCATAGGTTGATGGGAAGTTTGAGTACCAAAAACCTGAGCTAAGAGGCATAGCAAAGACTGAGTGTAGGGCCCCACGGACCTCTTTTATATCAAAAGATGCTACTATCTAGGCCTATTGGTCTTAGAGAGTATTTCTATCTGTTACTTTTAAGTTCACTTTAGGGACAAAGTATATTTTTAAGTGTGGGGTGGGGAAATTCCTAATATTTGGCTCAATTTAAAAAATATTGAGTAAGATGTTCTTGTTAGTGCTATGGTTGATTGCATGGTGCAAGTGTTTTAATCGTAAAATCATGTTGAATAAGCTAATTCTTACCTTTTAGACTCTTAGGCTCATTTTTGTGACTCTTGTACTTTTTGGCTTAAATTTTAATTTATGCTATTGTTTGGTTAGGGGTCTATGATGATCCTATTGAGTTGAGGCTGTGCCATATGGGTGTGAGGTATTTGTACATTACCTATTACATGTGATATCTATAACTTTCCTGGTGTGTGTGCAAAGCAAAATAAAGAGTGTGGGTTTATGAGATGATAGAGGCATCTTTTTGATAACCTTGTTTTATACCTTCTATTTGACCTACCTTTGTTCTTAATCTTAGTAAAACCTGTTAAACCATTAGATTTTTCTTTTGAAGCCTCATGTATAGTCGAATACCCTTCTTTTATAGACCTTAATTTGATCCAAGAATCTCCTAGGTGCTTTAATGTAAAATTGATTAAGTAAGGAGTTTGAGAATAAGATGAGAAAAAGGTGAAATTGGTGGCCCAAAGTCTAGTTATTAGTGTGTGAAGTTGTGTGGTTAGGAGTAGCAAAAATTATTTGAAAATGTTCCAAATTTTAGCCTGGATGGGTTACAATGAACCTGGTTTAGCCCTCGTCCTTCTTGGACATTGTGCTCCTCAACTATGACAAAGTGCTTAAGTTGAGGGTGGCTATAATAGGGGGTGCATAGCTTAATGTGGGTACAAAAATAGGAAAAATTGAAAGAGTTGTATATTTCTACCATGCGTTTGTGAAAATACTTAAAAGAGATGGGGAAAACAAAAGAATGGGGTAGTAAAAAATGGTGTAATTTGGTTGTTGGAAATTGGTTTTAAATGTATAATGTAGTGTATTAAAGCACTTAGAGATGTTAGTCACTCTTCCCAAATAGTTCCTACCCATCCCTTAGCCTATATTACAACTCGAAAAAGACCTAATTAATCTTAAGCTTCAACATTCTGATATTAGTGGAGAACTACACTAAGGGAAAGCCTATGGTTCATTATGCGTAACTTGAGAATTATTTGTGAGAGTGAGCGTAATTTTATTCTCGTACCCATTATATTATAAATTTCTTAATTATGAATGATTATGGGTAACTCTTTTGTTATGAGGGGAACATGTTTGATGAATGTGGGTGATTTGAATGATGTCCTTGATTGGATGATAATCATGATTTTGCCATTTAGGTGAGTCAATTTTTTGGGCTAGGATGTTTTGAAGTAGAATACATGAGCTATCAATTGTGTAAATAACATGCTTATTGTAGAAATTTGCATTCTGTATAGTCATGGTAGTACTAGCTTGAGTGTTTTGCATGTAGTAGATGTGTAGAGTCTCCTTAGCCTATGATACTTGTATTAAAGAGTTGTTTGACGAAGAACAAGGCTTTAAGTGTGGGGTGGTGATGTTGGGTGTATTTATGCCTTCTAGTCTCATTATTCTAGCCTTTTTATCCTTGTTTTGAGGATGATTCATGTGCTATATGGGTTGATAATGAGATGAATGTGCATATAAGTTTTAAAGCATGTTTTTATATTTTTCAAAGGAAATTCCAAACAAGTTTGTCCTTCAATGAGTCATTTAGAGTTCAATCGTGGAAACTAGTTTTACTAGATTGAGCTAGGTGCTTGTCTAGTTGATCCCGTTGGATTCTATTGTGTTTAATGTGTTCCAAATGGTTTTAATGTGTAATTATGAGTGTAATAACTTTTTTTAATGTTCATGGTTAAATTTGATTAAGTTAAGAGTCAGAACATAAAGTTAAAGATCAATGCGAATTAGCCTAGACTTAGCTCTTGTTTTGATTCATCGGCATAGATATTGTGTTGTTATGATCTCTAATTCGGGGTGTGTGATTATGTAGGATGCTTCATGGTTTGAATATGATGATATTTTTATGTTTAATAGGATTTAAATCCATGAGAAATACACGACAAGACAAGGGATGAAAAATTGGAGGATCAACACTTAACCAAAATTTGCGAAACAACTTCCAGTGCGTCAAGGCGTTTAGACTACGGCGCCCCAGCTGAGCAGGGATATAGCCAGGGAGTAGCCTAACCTGGAATGGTGATCTATATAGGGTAGATCCTTACCTGTAGCGGTGCTCAACCAAGGGTGGCACCCCCTCCAGTCCCGTGCTCAATTACAACATGAAATCGAACTCCTACAGGCTAAGTCTTGGATAACTATATATACACATGTTTGTAATGTTTTTACACATATTTGGACATCTTAGAGGATTAAGGGGATGCTATAGCTTCAAATTTTAGGTTTTAATTATTTTAATTTAGTTTATTCATGTTTTTAGTTGTTAATTACAATCTTGTGATTACGACTATGACTATGCATGGCTAAAAGCCCTTTTTCGAGGTTAAAGCAAAGAACATGAGTACTATTTTTTTGAATTAAGTTTTTTTAATTTTTCTTATCATTATTGGTTGTGTGTTCACCTTTGATTTAACTATTTGATGGGTTGATCCCTCAAAAAATATATCAATTATCTACCATTTGATCTCGGGAGAGGGAATAGGGGATAGAACACGGAGATGAGCAAAGTATGGTTTATATGCTTTTATGAAATAAGGAATTAAAATTAGTGTCTAGGATAGGTATGTACTTAGATATTGTACTTAATTCATACGTAGGATGATAGCTTATAGAACTTAAGTGGACAATTACACTTGTAACGCCCCGAATCTGGTACCCAAAATACTACACGGTGCTTATGACCCCGAAGGACCACAAGCAAACCCATGACTGATATCTGTACATGTATACTGCAGATATACTGTATAAATATGGAAACATAAACTGAAAGGCCATAAGATTCAAAATTGTAACATAACTGATAAAGTATAACATATAGATGGGGTATGAAATATCCAGAACACTAAAATAACTGTCTGAACATGATAGTCTGCAAAGCCTCTAACTGACTGAACTGTCTGAATATGGATTGATGGGACATGTCCCCAACTAACTCAAAATAATAAATTAATTAATTAGATTATAAGATAATGATAATGTCCTCGAAATATGAGGACTCACTGCTACTCTGACTGCTGAGACTAGGATGCTACTGATTCTCTGGAGCTCGTGTATCTGAACCTATGGTAGAAGACACCATAGCGCAAATATGTCAGTACTTTGAATGTGTTGGTATTCATGTGAGGTAAGCTAAATGCATGGGTTCATATGCATAAACAATACCGGCTAACTGAATAATATGAACGTGGAATACATGCATGAATACATAGCAACTATATCTGAGATCGTGATAATATGAGTTTACTGATAACTAACATGAATGATAGCTGAGTTCTGATGATTGATATAACTAATAACATGAGTGACTTTATCGTATAGTCCTAAATATGATAGAACTAGCTGAGTTCCATACTGTTCTGAGTTAGCTGTATCTGACAGTCCTAAATTCTGTAACTGAAACTATGGAAAGTAGTTATCTAACCGACATACCCCTAATATGCCATTATGGCTGAGTTAGGGTCTAATCTATAATCCCAATTGGAAGGGTGTCAATACCGCACCACGGGTAAGGAAAATCTGTGAGTAACCCTCATATAATAGGTAACTCTAGTGAGAATGGTGGGAACCCTCATCTAATAGGTTAAGCCACCTCATATACCCTCATATAGCAGGCTATAATGTCTCAACCTATGCTAGCTATGTAGTTATGGAAAGCAAGGATTGCTTCTAAGAATCACACCATTATATAACAGGTGAGTTCCAATCCTTGGGTTCACTCGATGCTAACTCCTACTCCCATCTGAATAGATACTGAACATGAATTACTGAACTGAATTAACTGAATTCCGTTGACTGATGGAATAGTACTAAGATTACTGAATTAATTAGATTTCCTAAGTCACTTAACTGACTGAATTCTATAGATCATGGCTTGACTGAGGATATCGTGAAACATGTCACTGACTCTAGGCACACAACTATATTTTTCGGGTAAAAGTACCCCCAGGACTCACTGGAAGGAAACTGACAAGGCATGACATTCTTGAATGAATGACCAATCATGAACAATCCATAATACAATAATTGGAGATATTTCATGGGCACTTGATTATCATAGCTTGGTACGTGAATAAGATAGCATGTATACATAGCATAATTTCATAAGGCTAACTCACAAATTTCAATACATAAGAATAACATGGAAGTCATTTTGGATCACAATTTAGCTATAGTGCATAATTTCATCTTCCTAGGCATTTTATCAAACACCTTGCATGCACCCATAGGGCATAGCTTTAATCATCAAATTGATACATTATAAATAAATCAATTTATGGATTTCACCCACTTGCTAATGTAGTTTCTTGAAAAACACATAAATATTCCAACTTGGGAATAACATAACAAGATAAACATAGTTACAATCAACCCACAACATAAATATCATGATTTTTAATTTGAAATTGGGTTCTTGAGCTTTATGGATGAAAGGAATCCATAAATCAGCACAATGCATACCTTAGTTCTTGATTTAGCAAAGATTGATGGAGAGACTTTCTTGAAATTGAATCCCAATTGAACCCTAGCTTGTTCTTGAGAGAAAATTAAGAGAAACAAGCTTATTTTGGGTTCCAAATAGCTGAATCTCGTGTTAAATGGCTTAAATAGGGGTGGAAAATTGACCCTTTTAACCATGGACGTATCTTTTAAAGTTGGTGAAAATTTCCCAACCTGGACCCCTGGCGCAAAGCAACGCTATCGCGCCGTGTCACTGGAATTTGACAATTAGGAAATATGGTAATGGTGCAACATGGAGCCATCGCGTTGCCACTTCATTTGCAACCTGGAAGTTTAGCATGACACGCCACTATCTCGGACCAATAGTGGAATTTGACAAATGCCATTTTCTCTTGTGGTACGGAGCACCACTGACTAATATGACAATGTTTTACGATGGGAACTTGAAATAGTCATAACTTCTTGGCCGGTTATAAAATTTAGGAGAATCTTATATCGATGGAAATCTTATTAAATTTCCCACATAAAAATAGTGAAAATATTAAAAATTCCCCATGGAATAAATATTATTCAATTTAGAAGATAATGCTAGACATTCTTGGGATGAAATTATTTAGAAAACTTTGGGGTATTACAATATCTCCCCCTTGGGAACATTTTTCCTCGAATGAGACTGACTGAGATTGGAGAAACGATAAGATGAAGTACATACTAACCATGAACAACTAAAGCATGACTGATATGTCTGAGATTTATACTGAGCATGCATATCTGATGCATGATTTCATGAATTAACTGACTCATTTACACATGACTGAGATTTCTGATAACTAAATTTCTACTAGGACAATGAATGTCTGATGCATGAACACATGACTAATCTGATGCATAAACTTATGACTAAATATGCAATGGTACTTAGTACCCAGTTTAAAATGGAATCCTGAATATAAGACTAATACCAAGTTGTAACTGAAATCTGGACATGAAAACTGAAAAGATTAAAGATAACTGTTACCTTGAGCTTGATCTGAGTTAGCAGAGAAGAGGTGAGGATACTTGGTACATATGTCTGCTTCTGCTTTCCAAGTAGCTCCTTCAACAAACCAATTCTACCAAAGAACATTAACTAGAGGGACTTCTTTGTTCCTCAGTCTACGAGTTTGATAGTCTAGGATTTCGACTGGAATCTCTTCATAAGAGAGGTTGTTCTTAACATCTATGCTCTGAATAGGGACTACAATTGCTGGGTCACCTATGCACTTCTTGAGAAAAGTGACATGGAAGACTGAATCAACTGAGGCTAGATCAGAAGGAAATTTAATCTCATAAGTTACCTTGCCGAAGCGACTGAGAATTTTGAAGGGACCGACATATCGGGGACTGAGTTTTCCCTTCTTGATGAACCTCTTCACTTCTTTCATGGGAGAGATCTTTAGATAGACATATTCACTAATCTTGAACTCGAGATCCTTTCTACGCACATCTGCATAAGACTTTTGTCAGCTCTGAGCAGCCCAGAGTCTTTCTCTGATCAACTGGACTTTTTCTAAAGCATCGAATACAAAGTCAGGCCCTATGACTAAGGCCTTACTAACTTTGAACCAACCGAATAGAGATCTACATCTCCTACCATAAAGAGCTTCGAATGGAGCCATCTTAATACTTGAATGATAGCTGTTGCTGTATGCAAACTCAATTAAAGACAAGTGGTCACCCTAACTACCCTTGAAATCAATTACACATGATCGCAGGATATCTTCTAGAGTCTGAATGGTCCTTTCTGCTTAACCATCTGTCTAAGGATGGAAGTTATAATAAGATGAACTTTGGTACCAAGATCCTTTTGGAACATTTTCCAAAAAAAAGAAGTGAACTAGGTACCTCTATTTGAGACAATAGATAATGACACACTGTGCAATCTGACCAACTCTCTTATGTAGAGTTTGGCATAATCCTCGGCTAAGTAAGAGGTATGAACTAGAAAAAAATGATCTGATTTGGTCATCCTATCTACAACGACCCAAACTGAATCATGCTGATGACGAGTTCGAGGCAAACCCATCACAAAGTCCAAGTTCACTTCTTCACACTTCCAAGTAGGAATACTGAACTCCTGCATGGACCCACTAGGCTTCTGATGCTCTATCTAACCTGCTGACATATAGAGCACTTAACCACAAACTCTGTAACACCTCTCTTCATCCCACTCCACCAATAGATCTCCCACAAGTCGTGGTACATCTTTATGACCCCTGGATGAATAGAGTAGCGTGCACTATGTGCTTCTGTAAGAATTTGCTACCTTAAGTCATCTACACCTGGAACACATGGACGACCCTGACAACGCAACACACCATCTCCCCCTTAGAAGAAAACCTCTACTTTCTAATCCTTGACTGATTCTTTCAACTTGACTAGACTGGGATCCCTATCTTACTTTTATTTCACCTTAGAAACGAGAGATGATTGTCAACTACTCTGAACCCGTACATCACCCTCCTCAGTATCAACTAAGTGAACACCTAGTTTGGCAAGCTGATGGACTTCCTGAGCTAACTTCTGCTTACTGTCTTCAACATGAGCAACACTACCCATAGACAGTCTACTGAGAGTGTCAGTCACTATGTTGGCCTTGCTCGGATGATAAAGTACACTCATATCATAATCTTTCAAGAGTTCTAACCACCTTCTTTGATAAAGATTGAGATCTTTCTAAGAAAATACATAATGAAGGATCTTATGATCTGTGAACACATCTATATGAACACCGTAAAGATAATGCCTCCAAATTTTCTAGCTAAATACTATGGCTGCTAACTCAAGATCATGAGTAGGATAATTCATCTCATGGGGTTTAAGATCTTTAGAGGCGTAGGCTATAACCTTACCATGTTGCATGAGAAAACAACCTAAACCTACTCTGGATGCATTACAATACACCAAAAAACCACCTGAACCATCTGGAAGAGCCAAAAGTAGATCTGAGGTGAGTCGAGTCTTCAACTTCTGAAAAATCTTCTCGCAAGGATCTGACCACTAAAACTTGACTTTATTCTGAGTCAATATGACATAGGGGATGCAATAGGAAAACATCCTTCAACAAACCATCTATAATAGCCAGCCAAACTCAAGAAAATCCTGATATCTGATAGAAAGATGGGTCTGGGCCAGTTTCTTACTGCTTCGATCTTTTGAGCATATACTCTAATTCCATCACCGAAAATGATATAATGAAGAAATACTGACCTTAGAAAAAATTCTTACTTAATGAATTTGTTGAACAATTGATGATCTCTGAGGGTCTGAAGTACAATTTTGAGATAGTCTGCATGATCATGCTCACTGTGGGAATAGACTAGAATATCATCTATGAAGACTATGACAAACATGTTCAAGTACTTCTTGAACACATGGTTCATCAATTCCATAAAAGCTACTGGGGCATTGGTAAGACCAAAGGACATAACTAAGAATTCAAAATAACTATACCGAGTATGAAAATCTGTCTTCATAATGTCACATTCTTTGACTCTGAGCTGATGATAGCCTAATATAAGGTTTATCTTAGAGAAATAGTTGGCACCATGAAGTTGGTCAAACAAGTCATCGATTCTGGGGAGAATATACTTGTTCTTGATTGTGACTTTATTAGGCTAATGGTAATCAATACACATTCTAAGAGAACCGTCTTTCTTGCACACGAATAGGACTGGTGTGCCCTATGGGGACACACTAGGTCTGATAAATCCCTTATCTAAGAGATTCTTCAACTGCTCTTTCTGTTCTTTTAGAAGGCATGTGCTGCAGAAGAAAGAGAGAAATAGATTAGACTGATAGTTGAATTTAAGCTCATGCTCACTGGCATGACATGAATAATAAAAGAAGGGAAACTGTTCCTAAAATATCTCATAGCCTCTTGTACATAAATATGTCGCACGACACACCCATGCACCAGACTCTACTAGATGCGGCTTTCAAAATTCCTAGGACTCTATTGAACCTTAGGCTCTGATACCAAGTTTGTAATATCACAAATCTGGTACTCAGAATGCTACACAGTGATCATGACCCTGAAAGACCACAAGCTAAGCCATGACTGATATCTGTACTTGTATACTACATGATATACTATATAAATGCGGAAACATGAACTGAAAGGCCATAAGGTTCAAAATTGTAATATAACTGATAAAGTATAACGTATAGATGGGGTATGAAATACCCAAAACACTGAAATAACTGTCTGAATATGATAGTCTGCAAAGCCTCTAACTGACTGAACTGTCTGAATAAGGAGTTGATGGGACATGTCCCCAACTAACTCCAACTAATAAATTAATTAATAACATGATAAAATAATGGTAATTTCCCCGAAATATAAGGACTCACTGCTACTCTGACTGCTAAGATTGGGATGCTACTAATTATCTAGAGCTCGTGTCTCTAAACCTATTATATAAGACACCAGAGCGCAAATGTGTTAGTATTTTGAATGTACTACTTTGCATGTGAGGTAGGCTAAATGTATGGGGTTCATATGCATGAACGATACTCGCTAACTGACTAATATGAAAATGAGAATATATTCATGAATACACAATAACTATATCTGAGATCGTGATAACATGAGTTTAATGATAACTAACATTACTACTAATAGTTCTAAGGACTGATATAACTGATAACATGAGTAATAGTATCTGACAGTCCTAAATGTGATGGAAATAGCTGAGTTCCGTACTATTTTGAGTTATCTGTATCTGACAGTCTTGAATTCTATAACTGAAATTGTGGGAAGTAGTTGTCTAATCGACATGCCCCTAATACACCATTATGGCTGAGTTGGGGTCCAATTTTTAACCCTAATTGGAAGGGTGTCAATACCACACCATTGGTAAGGACAATCTGTGAGTAACCCTCATTTAACAGGTAAAACTAGTGAGAATGATGGGAACCCTTATATAATAGGTTAAGCCACCTCATTTACCCTCATATAGCAGGCTATGATGTCTCAAGCTATGCTGGCTATGTAGTTCTTGAATGCAAGGATTGCTTCTAAGAATCACACTCTCATATAATAGGTAATTTCTGATTCTTGGGTTCACTCGGTGCTAACTCCTACTCCCATTTGAATGGATACTGAACATGAATTACTGAACTGAATTAACTGAATTCTGTTAACTGAAGGAATAGTACTGAGATTACTAAATTACTGAGATTTCCTGAGTCACATGACTGACTGAGTTCTATAGATCATGGATTGATTGAGAATATCGTGAAATATGTCAATGATTCTAGGAACACAGCTTTATTTTTTGGGTACAAGTATCCCCAGGACTCGATGAAAGGAAACTGACAAGGCATGACATTCTCTAATGCATGACCAATCATCAACAATCCATAATACAATAATTGGAGATATTTCATGGCACTTGATTATCATACCTTGGTATGTGAATAAGATAGCATGTGCACGTAACATAATTTCATAAGGCTAACTCATGAGAAATCCAACAAACAAATTTCAATACATAAGAATAACATGGAAGTCATTTTGGATCACAATTTAGCTAAAGTGCATAATTTCTATCTTCCTAGGCATTTTATCAAACACCTTTCATGCACCCATGGGGTATAGGCTTAATCATCAAATTGATACATTAAAAATAAATAAATTTATTGATTTCACTCAATTGCTAATGTAGTTTCATGAAAAACACATAAATATTCCTACTTGGGAATCATATAACAAGAAAAATATAGTTACAATCAACCTACAACTTAAATATCATGATTTGCAATTTGAAATAGGGTTCTTGAGCATTATGGATGAAAGGAATCTATAAATCAACACAACGCATACCTTAGTTCTTGATTTAGAGAATATTAATGGAGTGACTTTCTTGAAATTGAATCCCCAATTGAAACCCTAGCTTGTTCTTGAGAGAAAATTGAGAGAAACTAGTTTATTTTGGGTTCCAAATAGCTGAATCTCGTGTTAAATGGCTTAAATAGGGGTGGGAAATTGACCCTTTTAACCCTATACGCATCTTTTAAAATTGGTGAAAATTTCCCGACCTGGACCCCTAGTGCGATGCGGCACTGTCGTGACGTGTTACTAAAATTGACAATTGGGAAATAGGGGAATGGCACGAACGGATCTATCGCGTTGTCACTTCATTTGCGACCTGGAAGTTTGGCATGATGCGCCTCTATTGCGAACCCCTACTGGAATTTGACAAATGCCATTTTCTTTTGTGGCGCAATGCGCAACTGACTAATATGGCGCTGTTTTATGATGAAAACTTGAAATAATCATAACTTCTTGCTCAGTTATCGAATTTAGGCGAATCTTATATTGATGGAAAGCTTAAAAATTCCCCATGGAATAAACATCATTCAATTTAGAAGATAATACTAGACATTCTTGGGATGAAATTAGTTATAAAACTTTAGGGTATTACAATATCCCCGCTCAACAATGTAATTGTAAGGTTCAACTTAGGTAAAGGATTAGAGGTCGGGAGACCATGATCATGTGATTAACCCTATGAATCAACAACCAAGATAAGAAAGTTGACGAATAAAGTTCAACAACATAGTATGACTGTTCAAGAGTTCTTTAACCCTGGGTTTTCTCTTATTGGTTTTCTCAAGATCTTTACTTTACGCATTTTTTACTATTCTTTAGTTACAACTTCAAAACTCTCTTTTTGATTACCTTTGCATCAAATTGAATCTAAATTGTTAACTAGAATTGAATCGTTGTTTAAGCAATTCCCTGTGGGATTGATACTTGGCTTTCTTGAAGGCCACTTTACAACTTGATAGACCACGTACACTTGCGTGTGCATTCGAGCACTGTCAGTCAACAACATTACCCAATCCACAGTAATATCCATAAAGCCTCTACTAATCAAAAAATAATCTAAGTCAGAACATGCCCCGACCGTGACAATGACAATGACAATGACAATGATAATGTTAATGTGAACTCTTTAATTCTAGTTTATGAAAGGAAATCAATGGAATGATTAAGTCTTTTAGAAAATGAAAGCTCACCAATTCACCGAAATGATAGATGAACCAAGTTAATCCACCTAACACTATTAAAGAAAAGTAGAAGTATCTTCAGTGCCTGCATCGCGTGGGGATACAACATCTGGAGATGGTTAGTATGTTGAGCACTAACATGTAACTCAGGGAAAGAAGATAAGATAATATCATGATCCAAATTTCAAAAGTCATTCAATCCAAATGCACATAATAATATATATAAATATATAAAATTATCATACCGGGAAAGGGAACGAGTCTTTGCAAGAAGTAAAACTTTATCCTGGACTGTGTAGCTCAACTGTCATAAACAGGTACCCATGGGCTATATGGGTTCAACTCCCCCTGTTGAAAGGGACCTACGGTGTGATAGCCACACAAACCATAGGTATCAAGAATGACCAGGGATTCCCCAACCACACGTCAAAACAAGATACAATTATATCAATAGTGTGAACTACGCACACCCTTATCAATACAAAACCTCTCATCGACAAACATGGGTTTCCAGTATAAGTCATCCAAGACCCAAACCTTCATAATAGCTACATATCCCCCATTAAGCCCAAATTAAAATAATTTTCAAATAACCTATTTATTTAACCAAAGATTTAGCCGTTAAGGCATATTGTGGGTATCATTATACCCTTACACTTGCGAGCTTAACTCTATGACATAACAATCACATTAACTTGGGGGAATACCTTGACCACGTTTGTTCATTAAATCAAATTGGAAGAATGCCCCGACCTCTTTTATTCATGTTTCAATTTATAATATGGCCAACAAGTCCTTTAAAATTCATATTCATTGGTTATTCATTTATGTAATGCAATAGTATAAGTCATACCAAGTGAAAATTTCAAAATTCAAATGCATTTACACAAATGGGTTGAGGGAACACAATTATTAAAACCAATTCAAAGTTTAAAACATCAATTTGTAGGAATACCTTGACCCTCATTCCAATTCCCACACCCATGCACCCTATTAGTTCAAAACATTCAATTCAAAGCATGAACAACTCATAAAAACCATGGGAAAATAGTTCAAAGATCAAACATTCCAAGACCCTCAACCATATCAAAACCCATATTCAAATCCATATAATTAAACCATTAAAACATATGTTTTTCATAAAGTAATAATTAGGGAAGAGTAACAACCTTAAATACCAAAATTTATGGAGAGAAATCTACCCTTGATCCATTAGATGACCAACTTCTCAGAAACCCTAAGTATCTTGACCTTAGAGAGTTTAGATAGTTTGAGAGAGTGCTTTGAGTGCTAAAGTGTTGAAAATAATGTCCCAAGGGAATTTTATGGTCATGGATATTAAGTGGGTAAATAGGAAAATATCCAAAATGCCCTAAATTAAGAAACTGTAAAATTGTCGCTAGTTACTACGGGTCATTATACGACTCATAAGGACTCACTACGGCTTGTCATTATGAGTCGTATTCTAGACAGTAGATGAGGGAATCCCTCTGGTCACCCTATGAATTCTACCCTATGACTCACTGAGAAAGCCTACGACTTGTAGGGTCCAAGTCGTAGTCAAGACAGAATAGTTTGGGCATCACATTGGTTTGGCTACGGACCAAACCTTACGACTCATTTTGAATCTTTACAAAACATAGACCTTAGTCTTGGTCACAACAGAAGCTCCAAGGAAATATATTGGCTAGGATACAATTGGGTCCTTGTGACCCGCAATACGGCTCGTAAGAAGAGTCATAGTCTAATCAGTGAGTTCAAAACTCAAAAATTTTAAGGGACCAAAATCTAAGGTGTTTCAGCTAAATTGACTCCCCAGTTTTCCATTTAAAACCAATAACTTTTATGTAATGAAAATTTTCACAAGTGAAGTTCACTTATATATGTATCCATGTTTTGAAACCAATTAGCCAAATTGGGTTGAGGGTAAAGCCAACTCCAAACCATTAAGCCATGAATTTTGGGGAAACCCATGTTCCCCATTCCAATTCCCCCACGCATGCATTTATTTAGTTCTAAACCACAAGATAAAATATAAATAACCAATTCAAAACCATGGATAAATCCATTCATATGATTACCATTCCAAACCCCTTAACGCACATTCAAAATCCAATAATTTAAAACCATTATTGAAGACGCCAAGAATATTTGAAGAGAAATCACCAATTGAAGCTTGGATAATCAATCCCTTGAAACCCTAGCTTTTCTTAACCTTGAAGTATGAGAGGACAGAATTATGTTTATGATATGTTAAACTAATGAAAATAAGGCTAAAGGAAGGGTTTAAAGTCATGGGAAATAATGGGATAAGAGGAAAAGACCACAATGCCCTTAATAAAAATGGGCAAGAAAATATAACACCCAATCTCTATGGGTCAGGTGATGACTCATGGTCACTTTTCACAAGCTGTCACCCAAAATTTTAGCCCGAGACCCCAAACCCTGACATCTTACTATTATGGTCATGAGTTATACCTTACGAATTGTAACCTCACCCTGTTACTTGTGAGGGCTAAATCATGAACCAAATAGAAACACTAACTGATTAACTGGTCGGACTATGAGTGAAGCCCTACGACTCATGATGATTGGGTACGATTCATCATGGGAGTTGTTACCTGTGCAGTAAGAGTAAAATTCAAGAAATTTTCAAAGTTTTAAAACCTAGGGTGTTACATTACCCCCCTCCCCAAGGATCATTTGCCCCCGAATAAGGATTCAAGGCACCCATTAGCACGATAATAAGAGATAATGAACACATACCCAAATGATAAGTTTGAAAGGCCGCAAAAAAGTGAGCGATAACCATACCTTAAGAATTTTCATCCAACGTGGGGAGTAGGAATGGATATCTGGACTTCTGGTCCCCGTCAACTTTAAAAGTAGCCTTTTTCACCTTTTGATTCCTCCAAAGGACCTTCATCGAAGGTACATGCTTGGTCCGCAATCTACGGACTTGCCTATCCAATATTTCAATTGGTACTTCTTCATAAGACAAGGAATCTAAAATACCAATATTCTCCACAAGGAAACCAAAGAAGGATCACTCAACACACTCTTCAACATCGATATAAAGACCTTCACTAAGCTTTCTTTTTATCCCAAACCTCATCAGTTCTTTCATAGGAGAGACTTTAAAGAACAAACAATCACCTACTTTAAACTCTAACTCCCTTTGCTTTATGTCCACATAGGACTTTTGGATATTTTAGGCAGTATTAAGCCTCTCTCTAATCACTTTGACCTTCTCTATGGCCTGAAGAACCTAGTTAGGACCAAATAACCTAATCTCACTAACCTCAAACCACCCAATAGGAGACCTACACGTTCTACCATATAGAACCTCAAGAGGATCCATTTGAATACTCAAATGATAACTATTGTTATATGCAAATTTAATAAGAGGCAAGTAATCAATCCAACTATCTCCAAAATTAATCCAACAAGCCCTTAGCATATCCTCCAAAGTCAGAATAGTCTATTTTGCTTGTCCATCCATTTGAGGGTGAAAAGCGGTGCTGAGGTTCACCTTAGTTCCTAAACCTTTTTGAAATGATCATCAAAAGTGAAAAGAGAATTGCGTACCTCAGTCTAAAATAATTGTTACTAGAGCACTATGCAACTTTAAGATCTCCTGAATAAACAACATGGCATAATCCTCTCTAGAGTAGCTAGTCCTCACAAGCAAAAAATGAGCAGACTTAGTCATCCTATCCATAATTACCTAAATGAAATCAAACTAATTGTGTGGCCGCTGAAGGCCTGTAACAAAATCCATGTTGACCATCTCCTGTTTCCACATAAGCAACTCTATCTCTTGGTACATGCCACCGGGCCTCAAGTGTTCTACCTTAACCTGTTGATAGACCATACACTTAGCCACGAAATTTGCCATATCTCTCTTCATATTGTTCCAACAATAGATCTCCTTCAAGGCATAATAAATCTTTGTCGAACCTAGATAAACTGTGTACCTTGACTCATATGTCATAGTCTAAATCCTTTCTCACAGCCCATCAACATCAAGAATGTACAATCTACCTTGGTACCTCAAGATACCATGTCCCCAAATCTAAAATGCCAGAACCTTTTATTGAACCACATCTTCCTTAATCTACATAAGAATACAATCCAAATCCTCATTCTCTTCCACTTCAGCACCAAGAGAGAAATTAACAACTTTTGGAATGATCACTCGCCATCCTCAAAGTCTAAGAGATGAACTCCTAATTTGGCCAATCGATGAATGTCCTTCACCAATCCTATCTTCTCCTCATCCACGTGAGATAATCTCCTGATGGACAGCCTACTAAGTGCATCAACAATAGTAATAGCTTTACCTGGATGGTAGTAAAGACTCATGTCATTATCCTTAAGCAACTCAAGTCACCACCTCTTCCAGAGATTTAAGTCCTTCTGAGTGAACACATACTGCAAACTTTTATAGTCTGAATAGATGTCTACATACACCCCATATAGATAATACACCAAATCGTCAAAGAAAAAATATAGCCACTAAATCCAAGCCATGAGTCAGCTAATTCTTTTCATTAATCTTAAGCTGACTGGAAGCATATGCCACCACCCTGCCATGCTCTATAGACACGCAAACTAGTCCCACATGAGATGCATCACAATAAACAACAACAACATCGATACTCTCAGGTAGGGTCAAAACTAGTACCAAAGTTAAGTTATCCTTCAACTTCTCAAAACTTCCCTCACAAGCATCAGAACACAAAAACTTTACCTTTTTTAGTCAACTTTGTCAACAAAATACCAAAAGAAGAGAAGCTATCCACAAACCTCCTATAATACCCAGCCAAGCCCAAGAAGCTCTAAATATCTGTTGGAGTCATGGGTCTAGGCATTTTATAACCGCCTCCACTTTCTATGGATCCACCTTGATCCCTTCACTAGAAATAACATTCCTAAGAAAAGTCACAACAATCAACCAAAACTCACATTTAGAAAATATAGCATACAACCTTTGATCCTTAAGAGTCTGCAACACAATTCAGAGGTGACTGGCATAATCCTACTTACTCTTAGAATACACCAAGATATCATCAATAAAAACTATCATAAATAGATCTAAAAAATATTTAAACATTTAATTTGTAAGATCTATAAAAGCAACTAGAGCATTAGTCAACCCAAATGACACAACCAAGAAAATATAATCACCATATCTGGTTCAAAAAATAGTCTTAGGAATATTAAATCTCCCTAATCTTCAATTGATGATAACCCAAATGAAGGTCAATCTTAGAGAAGTACCTAGCACCTTGAAGTTGGTTAAAGAAATCATCAATTATTTGAAAAGGGTACTTATTCTTCACTGTCACCTTAGTCAACTGTCGATAATCCATACATATCCAGAGAAATGTGTCTTTCTTATACACAAAAAGCATGGGAGCACCCCATGGAGAAATACTAGGTTGAATGAAGCCCTTATCAAGGAGATCTTTTAACTATTCCTCTAGCTCTTTTAAGTCAGTCAGAGCCATTCTATAAGGAAGAATAGAGATAGGATGAGTATCTGGTAGAAGATCAATCCCAAAGTTTATTTCCCTATTAAGAAGAATGCCACAAAGATCTTTAGGAAACACTTTAGGAAACTCATTGACAACAGGGACAGATTGCAAAGAGAAGCCCTTAGAACTAGAATCCATAACAAAAACCAGGTGATACAGACACCCCTTAAAGATCAACTTTCAGGCTCTAAGATAAGATATAAACCTCTCTTTAAGCACTAAGGACTTTCCCTTCCATTCATTTATTGGTTTATTAGGAAATTAGAAACTGGCCTTTTGGGTTCTATAATCCAGAGAAGCATAGTACGAATTAAGCCAATCCATCCCCAATATTACATCAAGATCTATAATTTAAAGCTCTACCAAATCCACCTATGTCTCCCTATGAAATATAGACACTACACAACCTCTATACATCCTTCTAGCAACTATAGAACACCTATTAAAGTAGACATATAAAATGGGTAGAAAATATTTTTGAGACCAAAACCAAAATGCACAACCACATAAGGGGTCACATAAGAAGGGGTAGACCCCGAATTAAGTAAACAATACACCTCTTAAGAGAAAAGTTGTAACATATTAGTAACAATATCATGCCTTAGATTCCTGGCAGGTAGCAAGAGAATTGAGTCAATTTTGACCAGTCTGGTACTTGAAGTAGCACTATGATGAAGAATCTGAAGAAGTGACAACCAAAACTTTACCATCCCCGATCTCTACTTTAGCCGTAGAACAATCTTGCTACATGTGACCAAGCTAACCATAGTTAAAGCACCAATTTCTCCCCCATCACAATAATCTTGGTAAAGATGGCCGCAAAATCTACAAGGAGGATATAGTGGGGTTGATTGAGCTCCACTAGCCTGATACTGGGCACCCTGTACCTTAGGACCACTGCTAACCTAAAAATAATGATCACCATATAACTTGGGATAAGGAGCACTATTCAAAGAATATGAACCAGAATTTCAACAAGTCTTTTTCTTGCTCTACTATCTACTATCTCTCCCACTAGCTTGCTGGCCTCCACCCTACTTTGAATACCTAAAATTCTTATTTTGCCTCTCCCTATCTTTGGATGTCTCTTTTTTCATCCTTCACCTATTGCATATAAACAATAAGCCTAAAGATCTCCATGTCATTATTCAATATAGCAGCCTTACACTCTATTACTAAGTCACGAGATAACCCAGAAGCAAATTTTATCATCTTCGCCAACATAGAAGACATCAACTCTGGAGCATAATGAGACAACTACTGATACTTCAAAGCATATTATTTCACAATCATCTTTCCTTACTTTAGATTCATAAAATATTTATCCTTAGATTTTCTCAACTTTTGATAAAAGAAATGACCAAGAAAGGCACTCAAAAACTCATCCCATAAAGATGGCTCTATATCATCACCTATAAATTTTATCCCACTCCTTATACCACTGATAAGCTACATCCTCCAATTGGTATGCAACAAACTCCACAACCTTAGAATCAATAGCATGCATCACCTAAATATCTTTTGCATTTAATTAACAAACCTTTGAGAATTCTCCTAAACCTTAGAGGCTATGAAGTTTGGGGGATTCAACCTCATAAATTGTCCAACCCTAGTAACCTCAGAAGATGGAGAAACACAACCAACATAATTAGTCTAACTTGACTGATATATCACTAACTAGGTAAGCAAATAAATAGACCAAAGGAACTTCACATTAGAAATATCACCTTAAGGCGGCTGATCATAAGCATTACCAGCCTTGGAAGCTCGAGGAAGACTAGTTTTTGATAGGTAAAACTCCATGTAGGGCAGAACAATCAGGAGCAGGGACCATAGATCGGGTCTGTACTCCTTAGACAGGACAAGTTCTATTCACATCCTCAAGCAAGACAGAGGTTCCAGAGGAGTTTTTATGAGTATCAGATCTTTGAGGAGGTATGATCTATAAATAAGTAAGTCAGAGATTAGAGGAATTTCAAGATACCAGACTATGTATCCCAGAACAGAATACAAGAAAGGGAAACATTCCTAGATGCCTTGTAGCTTCCCCTTATACATGTGGTCCGCTATACACATATAAAAGGGACTCTACTCACACTACTTTATGGACACCCAAAGGCCCTGAACTTATTCTCTAATACCAAGATCATCACCACTCGACCTCAAGCATAGTCACGATGGGTATCTCATGCCCATCGAGGGACGAAGACCACCCTCTTTACCTAGTCACCTGAGCATAATAAATCTAATAGCGAAAGCAACCCAAACATAATATGAAAGATAGATAAATAAATCAATAGGAACTATGAGTCAATAAATAGTAAGCACCCACAAACTATCCATAAAAGTCTCTAAATAAAAATATCAAGTTAGGTTGGGACATGCCTCAGCCATGGCTAAAACAAAATCAAACAATATGAAAAGATACTGATAGGATTTCTAAAAACCTAAAGAAAGCAGTGAAATGTCTGGCCTTCTAAAATATGGAGGCTCACAACTTCAAGCTGACCAACAGATGAACCAGAACCACCAAACTCTGCGCAAAGTAATTGAAGAATCCCTAGGACCCTAAATTATAAAATGATGTAGTTTGCAAGGACGATTAGTAGGGTTAGCATTAGCATGTAACTTAGGGAAGAGATAAAATTATGTCATAACCAAATTAGTCCAAAACCATTCAAAAACCATATGTACATATTCATATATACATATATATATATATATATATATATAAGATGTCAGTATAAGGAACAAGTTTTAAGCATGTAATTTAAAACCATTAGCCTAGATTATGTATCTCTAACCATCGCAAGGGAACCCATGGGCTATATAGTTTTAGCACCCCCAATTGAAAGGGTCCCAGGGCATGTTAGCCACATGAACCAGGAAAATTTGAGGAAGGGTCAGGGAATCCATGACCCCAGCCATTCCAAATTATATATATAGTGTGAACTATGCACACAATTACCAAGTGCCACAACCCAAAATCTAAAGGGCCATGATGGTGCTTATCACGATAAACCTTGACAAGCAAGCCTTTTACCTAAACCGATCTACAAAGGGGAAAAGACAATAATAACCCGAAGGTAAAGCTTCTAGAACAAAGAAAAACCATACAAGTATAATAAATGCAGAAAGAAACATAATAATGCAGCCATAACTCCAAAAACTAGGTGTCAACAGTATAATAATATATCTAGTACAACTCAAATCAAAAGATATACATAAGATATCCAAATACAAAAGAAAATCTATCTATGAATGAAAATAAAGACAGAGACTACAGATAAAGATAGACGAAGATATTCGAATGCTTGAAAATCATCAACTACTTTAAAAGCTCCAACAATTACCCAAGTCAAGCAATGTGGGGATGCTCGAACCTAAATCTGCACTAAAAGGGTACAATAGGAGTGTATACAATCCACTTATACTCAATATGTATCATAGGACGACTGAGAAAAATAGAAAATAAAGTACACAAAATACACACTAAAGGCATTTCATCTGCAATCAAAAAGTGTCCCACAATGGTAGCCTACATCGTTTGCACTAATAGTTCTAATATATATATCACAAATACAACATCAATACAGTAAGTATAACACAAGTATATATTATATCACATGCAAGTACAAATAGAGAAGAATATGTATATACAAGATAGCCAAGTATAAGTAATAAGATACGGAGCAAGTAGACATATAATAAGTCAATATACAAATTCAATAACATTGTCTACACAATAAAGCAAATGCAATGTATAAGATGATAATATTGATTACGATGATAATGTGATGATGATAAAGAGGATGCATAAGGTTGGCACACAGCCTTAAGGTTGACACATAGTCATCACAGTTAACATACAGTCATTGTGGTTGACACATAGTTATTAAGGTTGACACATAGTCCTCGAGCTTGAGACACAGTCATCGAGGTTGACACACAATTATCAAGTTTTCTCTGGCACAATCCTTTGGAAAAGGTCCATAATATCTAATATCTGATATCAATATCTAATATTTGTAGTGTTTCCCCGTATTTTTAGAGTTTTTAAAGAATATACATAGCATATGACACAAACCGAGTACACATATAACAACAAATATATATATATAGAAATAAAACAAACAAGTTAAATAATGTGTATGATCACATGAGAATGATGATACAATGCTTAAAATCATTTAAGATGAGTATTTTCACAACCAATCCACATGATGTATTTCCACAACCATTCCATAATCTTTAAATTCCATAACCATGTGAGATAATATCCACTCACCGTTTCTATTATCCATGAATTTTCCACATGATGCATATGCCCATAAAGTATGAATATATCACAATATACCAAAGGCACCACAATAGGCATTTCTAGTCAACACAATATAATTATTCACATGTATTCCAGGCTATCAACATTATATAAAATCCTGTACGGTCACACATGTCACATGATATGCTAGATTCAAAACCAATATCACATCCATGTCCCTACATGGGTAAAACATATAGATAGCTATATTTCATGATTAGTTTCTGCCCTTAACATATATTTTGGTAAACAAATTAATTACCCAGCCCAGTCTGAAGAGTTAAGCCATAACCTACCTCAATTATTGAAATCGGTCTACTACACTTCAAACCCATGACCTTACTTATCATGAAAAATTCCAAAAATAAATAAAACCAAGAAATATTGAATCTACAAATTAAAACAAAGCCAGTGATACTCATATTGCCAACTTTTTGTTCGGGGTCAAAACAAACTTTCAAAATGGGTTTTCCAAAAGGAAGGGTAAAATTAGAACTTTACATCAAAAATGTATTTTTCATTTGGTAAGGAATCTATAGTTGAAAACCCAAGTTAAATCGAGTTAAAAGTAAGGTTCAAATCAAACAAAAATTATTTTTAACCTTTCCTAGGTAAAACCTTTGAAATCTAATTTAAATCCAAGAATTGAATATGTTTTGAAGGTTGAATTTAGGAAAATCTAGTAATTATAGGATTAGAAACATTATACAAGTGAAAAGGAGTGAAATTTGAACAATAAATCAAGAATAAGAGTAAGAAAAGGATGAAATCTCACCTTAAATCCATAATAGAATCAAGAAATAGATGTTAATCTAGTTTTTTAAGCACCCACAAGCTTCGTTTTTAAGATCTCACATTATTTTAGGGTTTATCTCTCAAGAGGCAAGGTGGAAAATGGGAAAAATATGACCTAAGGGGCTTATTTATAGCTCCTTCAGGTATCCAGGTAGTGCTATCGCACTCCTAGGTGTACAATCGCACTATCTAACCTTAGGTGTAGCTATTGTGATTGCAATCACCCCTTGTGCAATTGCACTATCCTCTCAGCACCAGATATCAACTGAAACTTGGAAAAATTTTCAAGTTTCTGCTAAGGCCTTGGAATTTATTTGAAATTCAATTTACATAAATCAACTATGTAACCGTACTAAATCTAATATTCTAAATGCATTGGCAAGGTTAGATTTTCTAAAAGATGTCGTTTACACAAAGTTGACCCCCAAAACCTGAAGTCATAATTTCTAAATAGAGGATCAAAATGAGATTTAAAAGTTGTAAAACATGACCAAACATGATACTAGATCTGCTAGCATAGTTCATTCAGCCATTTATTGCACGGATCAAAAGATAACCACATAAGTCTATAATAAGGCTCTCAAAAGCCACCGAAAACGACAATATCACACAAAAGGCACCAAAATACATCAAAAATCATACCAATCACCCCATATCCTAGAAATACCATAATGCAACTATGGGGAGAGGTAAAATAGTCATTTTATATAGAAATGTATATTTCATCAAATTTTCAGGTCGTTACACTAAGACCCCGATGCCAAAAAATATGGTTTCTAGTATCATTTCCTCTATGGACTCCACCTTCCACATCAAGTTACACAACCCCCTTTAAGACCAAATTAAAAACATTTACACATTCCCATCCATTAGCCAAGAAGTCTTTTAATTAGGCATTTACCATTGGTATCATCATACTAAATATCGTTAAGATTGCAAGCCATTTCCATTATGCCATTCTAAACCAATGAGCCAAATTAACTTCAATGTTTCCAATTTAAAATCAAACCATGGCTGCCAAGGCCTTTCAAACCAATTTATGTTCCATTAAACTTTTATGCAATGTAAGGTTTCACAAGTGAAGTTCAGTTATGCATATACCCATGTTTCGAAAGCAATTAGCGAAATTGGGTTGGGTAAAGCCAATTCCAAACCATTAAACCATTAAATTAAGTGAAACCCATTTTCCCCATTCCAATTCCCCCACCCATATAGTTATTTAGTTCTAACCCACAAGATAAAACATAAATAACCAATTCAATACCATAGGGAAATCAATTTATACGAAAACCATTCAAAACCCCTCAACCCAAATTCAAAATCCAAAAATTTAAAATAACTTGGATAACATATAAAAACATACCTTCAATAAAAGTATTTAGGGAAGAAATACATGCCTGTGGAAACCAAGAATTTTGGAAGAGAAAATACTATTTGAAACTTGGATAATCAATCCCTTAAAACACTTGCTTTTCCTGACTTTGAAGTTTGAGAGAAGATAATGATGTTTATTATATGCTAGCTAATGAAAATAAGGCTAAAGGAATGGTTTTAAGTTGTGGGAAATAGTGGGATAACAGAAAAATACTACAATGCACTTAATGAAAATGGGCAGGAAAATATAGCACCCAGTCTTTACGGGTCAGGTAACGACTCATGGTCACTAGTCTCAAGTCATCACCCAGAATCATATCCTGAGACCCTAAACCCTGACCCCTTATTGTTATGGTCATAAGTCACCCTACGACTCATGACCTCACCCTAAAACTCATGAGGGAAAAATGGTACAGAAAAACTAGTCAATCCTAGTGGCTGAACTACGAGTGGAGCCCTATCACACGTGATTATAGGGTATGGCTCATCATAGAAGTCTGGACTTGGGCGATGAGGGTAAAATTCAAGAAATTTTCAGAGTCTAAAACCTAGGGTATTGCACTCACATTCTTGAATAAACTTTTTACAAGATGAAACCCTTTTTCCTTATACCATTCTCTTGAACCAAGCCTTCTCAAAATGTCTAGGTGAGGTTAAAGAGCAATCTATTCCAAAGGCCAAAGTCGTGGGGGAGGGTGAGAGACCTCAGAGTTGGCATATATTTGGTAGTTCATAAATGTGAGCACCATTAAATTCCTCTTTTAGTTATCCTTATATCCATACATAATATATGAAAAAGAGAGAGAGAGAGAAAAGAAAAGTGGTTGAAAATAATCAAAATTAGTTGTAATTTATTTCTAGTTGTAAATATGTAGTTTAAAGTCTAAAAGGATAGGAAGAGGACACTATCTTGGAAAAAAATTAATCTATTAAGTGAGGGAAAGAGTAAAACTTGGGAAATTGATTGAGTAAAGGTCTCTATAGATGCTTTGATGTGGTAATCACTATAACCTTAAATTTTCCTACCTTACCCAAGCCTATGGTACAAGTCGATCTAAGACCTTGATGATCTTTGATGTAATATGCTTGAATGTGGTGAAGTAGAAATTATGGGCAAGCCTATGGTATGGTACTTACATCCTTAATCATGTTTTGAAGAGTGAGAGGTCCTTTTTAATCCTTAAAAAAATAATGCTAATCATGTCTTAAGGGGAGGGACTTTTTTGTGTGAGGGAACTTAATTTCTATGCTTTGAGTATTCTGCAATCTCAGTTGAAGTCTTTGAGTATGTTATTTCTTAGTAACCTTTAGCCAATGTTTGATGCTTGGTTTTGACAAATTGAGATCTTGATAGGCTAAACTTGAGCATTTGTTTTCAAAATCATGAGGGCAAGGTGTTTTACAAAAGAATAATTTGTCTAAGCTCCCAAATTGTACTATTTGAAGACATTGATGATTTTGTAATTTGTACATTGATTTACTTGAGAATGAGCAAAGATTTAAGTTGGGGGTGTTGATGGGATAGAAAATTACAACTCATTCTCCCTAAAATAGGGAGAAAAAATGTCCTCAAGGCTAAATTGAATGTGTTTTAATGTTGTTTTTTTTATTGAAGGGTTAAGGCTAAAAAGTTATTAGAATATAAAAAGGATGAAAAAAAGAATAAAAACAATAAAGATTGGATCTAAAATGTCACTAAGGTAACAAAAGTGATAATAGGCGTATTGTTTATATGGCACACAAAGTGCAAATCCAGCTCGTCTATTGCGGATTCTAACAGTCTGGGGCTAAGATTTATTGGAACAAAACAACGATGCTAGTAGAAGTTCGATGCATACCTAAGTCAATTGGTGCACTAAGTTACACTTAGTCAAATCTAGCATAAGCCAACCCATGGAACATCACATATTGATAGCTCAGTGAGCTAGGAGCAATTTGGTGAATCACCGAGATCTTTGGTAATAGGATATTACTTAGTCAAATTGCATATGGTGGCATTTCCATAATTTTGAGGCCCATCTTTGATAAATCTATTTAAACTTTTTTGGTCATAGTAAACCCTATCTCTTAACAATTTTCTCAATCTTAAGCTTGTAACAAACCCTACTTTTTGGATTAACTACTTTGAGCTAGGAATTTGATTTTTTCTTGAAAAACATTTGGA
Organism: Capsicum annuum; assembly: GCF_002878395.1. NCBI lineage: Eukaryota > Viridiplantae > Streptophyta > Magnoliopsida > Solanales > Solanaceae > Capsicum > Capsicum annuum. The sequence goes on along the minus strand of NC_061112.1, from coordinate 8,591,405 downwards.
TTCCTTAGTTAATATAGATGACGAATTGAATTGGTATGATTTCTTTAATTTACATTATGATTAGCTAATTTCTCAATCATAGGGTTATGCATTATTGAGTGTTGATTGTTGCATGGGTAGTGGTTATTTAACTTTGTATTATCTTTTATCTTATGATTTTAGCTAAATCTCTATATTTTCACTAATAGATTGAGGTTGAAAACTTGTTCTAAGTATGGAACTTTTGTATTGATATAAAGAGAATGCATTGGTTATGATATTTAGTTAACAAAACTTGAGCTACACTCATTTAAGTGGTGATACTAGAAATAGATTACCCGTTTTGAAGCTATTGATTGTTTGGCAGTGTAGATACATGGGCTTTTGAGAGAAACTCATGTAAAATTTGGTAGTGGATTGAATGATTGTTATCAATACATGAAATCTTATCTAATCATAACTTATGAACAAATCATAGGTATATTTTTACGTACACATGCACAGAATAAATCTCAAGAAGGCATAACCTCGAGTATTTTAATCCATCGATTAAAACCTTATAGTGTGCATTTTTACTAAAAAAACTCCAAAATTTATAACATAAAAAAATTGTTTTAACAAACACCCGGATGAGTGGTGATTTTACCACTCTTTTGTGCTCATTATTCATGCACATTACTTTGTTTTGAATGAATAAATGGAATGTAGTTGTGATTAAATGCACAAATATCCATATTTTGCTGGCATAAGATTGAAGAGATTAAACATAGAATGGAACTGAAAATGATCAAAAATGAAGCAAGCAAAGTGCAGCTGGAGACTTGGAAAAGAAGAGCCTCGGGTACCGTAGTTGCAGTCAGTAACCGCGATCATGACAGTCAAGCAAAAGTCTTCCAACTGTGGTTGCAGATGTTAGCCACGATACATAGGTACGAATGCATTCAAATGTGCGCGATCACGCCCAAGCAGAGGAATCAGCCTAGGAGAAAATTTGTAACTTCACATGCTGATCCCAAATTGTAAAAAATGACCCAAGCCCTATTAATACCATCAAATCGCTTTTTCCCAATTCTTTAGGTTTAGCTCTAGATTTAGTAGCCTCCATTTTTGGAGAAGAAAACATTGTATAAATTTTGGGTGAAGATTATATTGGAGACTTTCTAAGTGGAAGATTTGCTCACTTCCATTGTTGATGTTGTGGGAGAGCAAAGTTTGAAGTAACATTCGCTTAATTCTTCAATAATTCATTTAAATAGATATTATGGATATATCTATGCTTATTTATCTTATGTGTATCTAAATCTCCCTCTTGGGGTTATGTGTGAATAGGGGTTAAAGTGTATGTAGGTTGTTGTTGTTAGCATCTATTTGGTAGTTATTGTTTATGGGTTCTATTATTGCTATGATATTTTGGTAGGTATTTGATAGGTGAAAGCTCCAAATACCCACATGGGCTTGATGAGTGAAAGATCCAAGCTCTAGAAAGTTCAGTGCCATCTTTGAAAGAAAAGTTTTGGATGAACTTTAGGAATCTATGTCATCCTCGAAAGAGGGACGTGGGGACCAAAGCAATGATAGACAATTATGTGTGTAGTTTGCTAAATTTTCACTATCTTAGACATAATGATGAATATTATGTTAATTATACTATGGGCATCATAGTAGAAATAGGGATGCCTTGATTGAGGTTGTGGTTATAAATTGTTGAATGCACCTATTAGGTATTCAAAAGAATCAATGGATAAAAGTTTAGTGTTTTGTTGAAATGCTAACATAAAATCATATAAACAAGCCTACCCATATTTGAATTATTGAAGTGATATTGATAATTAGCTCCCATATGTCACTCCCTTAACGTATAATCCTAAGATCCGTGCATAATTGTTAAAACTTTATTTATTCGTAGACCCGAATTTATACTAGAAAATCCCCAAAAGAAACATTAGTCTAGGAACTTACCTCCTCTATTTTATCTTTTTGTAACATTTATTTGAATTTAACTTTTATCTAACATTTTGAATTAATTTAATCACCATTCACATTTTTTCTCATGAATTCGACCCTGACTCTAAAGTTAGGTAAATATATTGACGACGCTCGGCTTGTACTTAATTGACATGTAAGTTGAGCGTTATCAAAAATGGCGTCGTTGACGAGGAACAATTTGGTCAATTATGTTAGTTTGGAATTTTAGCTACTTGCTTGAATTTAGGTGTATATACGTGTTTGTGGTTTTTCTTTGTAGGTATATTTTATTTTATTTTTACCTTTCGTGATGGAATCTTCTAGGAAATATAAGTTGAATGATTGGAAGTCATATCGTGACCCCCATGTTCATATTGTTATAGACCGTACTTGAAGAGAGATTGTAAGTATGCTCCCTACGAAGAGATTTCAGCATCTCAATCCAATTGATAGTATGGTTGCCCCATGTGTGGACGTCTACAAGGACATTGGAAAGAATGTCCAAAATCCCCATCCCCCTATTATGCTAATCAAGTTGCTAGTTCTTCTTATGAGCTTGGTCGGTCTTATGAAGGAAGGAAAAAGGAGCAACCATCCGAACCCATTGGTCTTGATGCAATGCTCCAAACAATTTTAGACCAAGTAAAAGCAATGGAGGAGAATCTTGAAGACTTACATAAGTCCCAAGAGGTGTTCCAATGGGAAACTATAAAGTCAAGGGATTTGGGCAAGGACAAAAATCATACAAACATCACTACATTACCCATTTCTCAAGAGGAGGTGCATCAAGAAGAGAAACCAAGGTACCATAATAATCTTGGTAGTGAAGACTCCTCGACGGATTCCCACCCATCTGACTCATATGAAGAAGAAGAGGCCAAAATCCAAGTAATGAACTTAGAGTCAAGAGAAACATCAACGCAAATTTCTTAGAATGACTCTAGTTCATTTTGGGGTAGAGATGCTCCAGAAGAGGTTAACCCAAAATTAAATGTTGGATCTCATACAACTTACTTTTTAACATTATATTTAGAGGATGTGATTAAGATTCATCCCTTTGAACTTATGGAGTATTGTAGGGAGGACTCCTCTTATATTTTTGAGTTTGACATTCCACGGAAGAACATGGAACCCCACCCATCAAAGGCCAAGATGCATAATTTCTAGAGTCTAAGGAATGGCCTATTGATATGCTCACGTTTACCCAAGGAGCAAAAATGAAAGTTCAATGGGAAGATGGGTAAAAGGTTTAAATCTTTAAAATGGTGAGACCAAAACTTGCTTTCCATTGCTTTACCTCTTTTAAGACTCTTCTTGGAAGATCTGAATCTTTTGTCCGTCTGCCGTTCATTACATATTGAGTGAATGTTGGGATGGAGATTCAAATATTCTAAGTGGAAATACAAAATGAAGTAGAAAGGGCATCTTGCTAAGACTTTAAACTAAGCACTCATGGGAGGCAACCCATCACTCCAAGAAAAGTGGCACATATCCTTTTAATTAAGGATGGTATAATATATTTTTATTTTTTTATGAATGTATAAACCTTGTGGTGGTGGTGCTCACTGAAATTGATCAAATTTGAAGAAGAAAAGTGTGAATTTGGAATTTTGGACTGAACAGAAAATGTAGGGGATTAGATTTCTAGACTCGGTTACTGCGATAGCGGCTCATGTAAATGCAATAGCGGTGGCCGTGTGACCATGATTGCGTGACTAAGACCGCAATCGCGGTCGAATCAATTTAAATGACCATCCAACTGCTCACTTTTCACCTGCCCCTTCTTCACTTTCTCTTAAAATTTTCTTCACTTTTTGGAACTACAGTGCATAAACAAGGCTCATCTCATTTCAATAGCATCTACTAACATGGTAAGTTGTCTAAACTCCTTTGATTTTAATGAAAATGCATGATTTGATCTTGTAATGTGTATGATTTGATCTTGTAATGTGTATATAGACCCTGAACTGATGTTTGTGTTATCCCATTCATGCTAAATTTTTATTGCTATGTGGTCCACTGCTATAGATAATGTACACGATATGTGTGGAAGTCTTAATTACCTATAAATTAAGCCTTAAACTACATAAGTGGAAGTTTGCACCATGTGTGATATTGAAAGACTCTACAAATTCCATGTTCAAATTATTTAAGTTCGGGGTTGGGATCATACACTCTAGTCTTATAATTCACTGTTTACAATGTTAGAATGCTTACTTGAAGAAATATTTTGGGGTGAAACCATGTTTGAGATATTGCGTAGAATCTATCTAACCTGGTCTTAAATACCGCGACCGCGGAGAGCACTCCGCAATCGCCTCACCTGAGGGCAGGTTATGGAAGACTTTGAACATTTTTGCACATCCTTTTATTACCCCTGAAATCCTCATGGAAATACCACATGAGCTTATCTATTTGATCTAGCATGTTCTTAGTCTGATAAAACTAATATTGGTCTGAGTTACATTGCTCACAGATCATTAGCCTCAAAGATGGAAGATTTCAACAACACTAGATTCATGATCGCACAATGCCTCTAAATCTATTATGATGACTTCCACAGGACTAAGCTACTCCATAAAAAGGGCATCAACCTAGACAAGGTGGAAGAGAATCTCTCAAAATTCCATGCCAGACTCACTCGACTCCGACTCTTGTTGGGTAAAAATATATTGAGAACAATCTCTTACCCTTTTGCGGTATAATTTAACCATTATCAAAAAATTAGTTTAGCCCCACTACGGTGGAATTGACCAACTTTGACTCCCACAATAGTGGGAATTTTATCGCTTTATTGGTGCTATCCTTGTAGTATGCCAATCACTATAGCTGGTGGGGTGATGCAGAAAATTAAAATTTCTCCTACTTTTTCCTTTCTCACAACACCCTCTTAAACCATGATATTCTAGACCAACCCCTTCATGTCAAGTTTGATATTGAGGGTTCCACTTACCCGTATTCAATTCTTAAAGATCCTACAGTTTCCTTATTAACTTAGCTAACATAAAAACATGTTAAATCTTTTCACATTTACGAAATCCATTTTTGGATTTTCCTAGATCATACCTCGCTCGAATTTGGTCCAAGACTAGCCTAGCATAAAATTTCTACCTCTAAGTTTAGTAAAACCCTAAGCCCATATTTTTGTACACTAGACTGACTAGTAATGATGCAATAGGTCATTAAAATAGATACCAATTTTCCCATTGTTCATTCTCTAATGATAAAACAAGCAAAATGAGCCAAATTAATAGATAAAGGAGTACTTCTATCCTCAAACAAGTAAGGGTACTTGACTCGCATGTCCTTATCAATTTTCTAAGTAGCTTCCTCAATTGGATGATGTTTCTTTTCGGCCTTTACCGACCAAATTACTTTTGTTCACAACTTCTGAACGTCTTAATCAAAATAGCAATTTTATCCTCTTTATAAGAAAGATTCTTATCTAGTAGAACCAAATGCCATTTGATAATATAATCCACATCCCTATGATATCTCATAAGCATGGACACAAGGATCACTAGATGGACTTCTAAAAATCTTGGTGGTAATGCTAACTTGTATGATACCATACCCACATCCTTAAGAAACTCAAATGAACCTATATATTGAGGGCTAAGAGTACCCTTATTCCTTTCGTAAGAGATACTTCAAGAAAAAGCCTATTCATTAGGTTTGAATGACATGTCCCTCACCTTATGAGATACATATTCTTTTTGCCAACTCTGGGAGGCCAATAACTTGCTATAAATGAACCTTACCTTTTCCTGTACTTCCTTCACCAAGTCTATGCTCAATGGTATCACATCACCAACATTGAACCATCCTATGGGTGATCTACACCTTCTCCCATAAAGTGCTTCAAATAGATCTATATTAATGCTATAATGAGAGTTATTTTTCTATAAAAACTCACACAACAGCAAAAATTCATCGCAATGACAACCAAAGTCAATCACACAAGCCTTTAATATATCCCCAAGCACCTGAATAGCCCTCTCTGACCTCTCTTCAGTCTCAGGATAAAAATACGTGTTGAAGCCAAGCTTATCATCTAACTTTTTAGGTATCGTATCCCAAAAAATAAAGGTGAATTACGTACCTCTATCAAAACTGATGGAAATCGGCAACCCATTTAGCCTCTAAATCTCCTTGACCTAAATCTTAGTCAACTTCTTTGAGTTGTAATCCACTCTAACCAGGATGAAATGAGTTGAATAGATCAGTTTGTATAATATAACCTGAATTGACGCAGTTACCCCAAGATCTTAGAAAGACCAAATACAAAGTCCATTGTAATCCTTTCCTACTTTAACATAGGAATAGGCATCATCTGATGTAAACTGATAGATTTTTTATGTTCATACTTCACTTGCTGACAATTGTGGCATTTAGACACATACTCCACTATGCACTTTTTCAATCCAGGCAACCAATAGAGCTTCCATAACTCAGGATACATATTAATTCCACCCAAATTAATAGATTCTCAAGAACCATGAGCTTCTTTAAGGAAAAAAATCAAATCACCAGCTTAGGGAATTGTAACACACTGCATCTTTGGGCTAGAATTTGAAAAATTGTTCCAATGTGTATAAGCTCTAATCCAATGATTTGTTTATAAATATGTGTCATTAACATTAGCCTAATTTGAAGAGTGCTTATGAGGTGAAAAATGTTCATAGCAAACAGTTAGAGAAAAGTTTAGTTAAGAGCTTTTGATTGGACCAAATTTTAGTACTTGATCGTACAAGGGTAAATTTTGATCATGTACATTTTATAGAATATATGGAATTTTAGAGCCAAAGACCCACAAAATTATAGATAATTGATTCCTCTTTACAATGCATCTGATTTTGCCTTAATCCAATACCCGAGCAAATGTTATGCGCATTTTCATGAGAAACCATTTAGGGTTTGTGATTTCGTCATGGCACAGACCTTTTTCTTCGTGATAAGCATCATGGTACTGACCTTGTTCAAAATTGCTAAAATCTTTTTTTCTCTTCAGTTTTTTTAGGGTAAACTTGTTATTTACGTCTTAAACTATCCTATAACTAATAGTAACATGAATTGATCATCCTATTAACACCAAAACACACCAATTTCACAATCCCTATTCTTCCAAATTTTCAAGAACACCAAATAAGGGTTCTTCTTCAAAAAATTAAACTTTTAAGGAACCAAAATTCACGCTATCCTTCAAGAAGTCAAGAAATTGAGATATGAGAGATATTCTTCAATGGGTTCCTTTCACCTATTGAGTCCCAAAGTTTTCCCCAATTCTCAAGTTTAATTCTATTATGATTTAGGGTTCCATGAAAAGTATAAATTCCATGATTTCCTCCATGTAATTCTTAAATTCTACTATGAAATAGTGTTTCTTCATAATTTCAAGTATTCTTTCATACTATAATCATAAAGATTCGATACGTTGATGAAATTGTTGGATTCTTGAGTTTATGTCATGAAATTTCCTATCATGTCATTACAATAAAATCATCATATTTAAATATATTATTTCCACGCTGGTGGGTTATGAACACATGATGCCTAGTTGATCTTGCATGTTTCAATTTTTAAGATTTCAAGTTAATCATATCATGTTTATCTTATAAAGTTTATAACATTTTGATAAAAAGCACTCGCCAATATACGTCATGCTAAATACATCAGTTTACATTTTCATGGTTACTTCAGATTCTACATGTATTGTTAATTTCAAAATACCATAACTTGAGTATATTCATTATCATTGCATGTACCGGCTTACGTTTTAATGTCTTTCAGTTAGAAGTAGGACTTAACACTAAGTAAACCTAGGGATGAAGGCTCACCTGCTAGTAGAGGAATGAGACCTTTAGTAAAAGTCCCTAAGTTCCAAAACAACATAGCCAGCGTAGGTTATCAGATAGCACCCGCCAGTATAGTACTGAAAGTCTCTTAGGGGTCACCCACCAGTATAGGACTGACACTTTATTCCTTCAGGACATCAGCATAATAGATCCACATAGCCAGTGTCAATACCCATAGTAAGGTACTGACACTGTTCCAGTTGGGGTTATATGTTAGACCCTGATTAGCTTAGATTGGGGCATGTCGGTGAAATGTTTTCTCCTACAGTCTCAATTCAGTATTCAAACCACACCATCTTAGGTTTGCATGACCAAGTGTTTAGTTTATCATTTATTCAATTATTCAGTCTTACAGTTAAGTTCAACACATGCCTTACTTGGTCTTGCATTCATTTTATATATTCATGTATTCATGCTCTGTATCCTACAGGACCCTCAGTATGGTTTTATAGCCTATTCAGCTTTAACTTGAGATTTACATATAGTATTCATGTTTCTACCACTTTCCAACTTAAAATAATGCTTTCAGCTCATAATTTAGATATTTCACTATGTCTTATAGCTATTACATACAAGCATGATTTAAATGCATATTTCAACAAATAACTTATTTCCCTAGTTTTAAAGCATAAATTAAGTATGCCAATGATTTAGTGCATGTCTCACATACTTGGTATATTCCAAAGTACTGACTACATATATGTGGCTATATTTCTTTATAATGTAGGTACCAAATATAGCCCACTCACCTGGGTCAGACAGTTCTTAGCATTCAGTGAGAAGGTGATGAGTTATCTTATTTTGAGGATTCAGTTCAGTTGTAGTTCCTGCATTTTATTTCTATTATTGTTATGTATTGATTATGGATAGTTGGGGGTCATGTCCTGACTACCTATAGTCAGTATGGTACAAGCTTCAAAGATAGTTAATTAGAGTCATTATATGTAATTCAAGTTCCTTCTTTAGATTAATCGTGTTTTAAGCCTTTATAGTATCATGTTTATTTTGTTTTTCTCATAATTATACTTCTACTCAAAAAATTTAACTTATATATATATATATATACACATATATTAAATGAGTTGCTCTAGTATCATGCCAGTACATAGGTTAGATTGGGATCACTTGTGGTTCTAAGCACTGCGTTATGACCAGGGGTAGTCTCGGGTCATGATAAACTTGGTATCAGAGAATAAGGTTCAAGTGTCCTAGGGAGTCTATAAAGTCGTGTCTAGTAGAGTCTTTCAGAATGGTACTGAGACATCTGTATTTTTCTTTGTGAGGATATAGGTCATTTAAGAAATATTTCCCTTCTTTCATATCTCAGGTCATGCAGTAGAGATGTTGCCTAAGAAACGTATATAAATTCTTACATTGCTCCATTCATGCCAACTCTACTTTATTTTTGATGTAATAAAAATAGTTAATCTTGAATTCCTATTGATAGAATTTTCTTAAATAGTCCCCACAGATAGTTATGGGATTATATGTGGGTTCAAAAAGAATCCCATCAGTGACTTTAAGTTCCAAAGTTTGAAAGAGTTTGTCCTTAGTTATGAAAATCATGCATTGAGAAAAATCTAGATGTGCCCTCGGATCCCTTCTCAGAATCCTATGATAGCATATGATCTAGAGTTATAAGCATGAATCCAGAAGTTTAACAACAGTAAAGTGGGGACAGTGTTTATCTAAATTTAGTAAATTATGTACCTATTGAGCCAGAAAGGTATTGTGTAGTTTTTTAATAGCACTTTGAGAGAGATTTCTCAGTTAAGGGAGACTTAGAGTATGTTAATACTTTAGTCGAGATAGAGATTACGCAGTGACCACAATGATAGAGGGGCTTGATAAGGTTGAGTATTTTTCATATAATTTTGTGTGGATTAGTGTTTCATGATTCCTATCAATTAGTAATAAATAGGTATTAGTGTCTAATAAGTTCTGTGGATATCCATGTTAAGTGTTATAATCTAAGTTTTAATTATGGGTTATTAAGCTGATAGAAGATTTTAAAACTCTAGATGGTGTGAACTCAGGGTATGGTGATACTCCTAAAGATTCTAAGTTAGTAGATGTTTTAAGTTATTATATGATGACTATTGGGGCTATATAAAATTAAGATTTCTATATCAAAAAGAAGTACTAGCAACAAGTTTTACACCTTAAGATATTGTCTTTTAGAGAGTTTATTATTTAGGTGTATTGTTATATCTTAGACTCTAGAGTAAAGTGGTTCTAGTTCAGTTTAGAGTTTATTAAAGGGTTTCGCAGACTTATACCAATGGCTTAAATTTAAGAGGGGGATGATAGAACAAGGAACCAAGTCAGACTCTCAGATTCTAGTAATGATGCTAGTGAGTTCTAGAATAATAGTAGGGGACGAAGATACCTGACCCATTCTTATCTTAGTGAATTTTTTTTATTTCAGTCATAACGATATCTACTTATGCCTTATAAGTCAACTCTATGATCATAGCTCATATTTATGCCTTTCATAGAGAATCATTTATGCTCTCAGTTCCTAGTTTAAGGAGCTCCAATTCACTATCAAGTACGACTCATATTCTATGAATTTACGAACTCCAAACTCAGGTCATGTAGCTCATGACTCATGTACTTATGCTTTATAGTATGCTCAGTTCCTATAACTCATGATACACCCTTAATGACTAGTGATAATTTTCATTATGTCATGTATGTCCTCAGATTAGATCTCTATAATGAATCCATGTTGTTGATACTCTATTCCTCATGCCTTAGTTAAGTGTCAAAGTTATGTATAGCATTCTTTCATTCCTTAGGTTCGCATGTTCTAACCTTTCAGTGACCTCTCCTTATGTAAAGATAATGATAATAGAAATGGATGAACAATGGTTTATATGGGAAAGAATAAATATTTCATATTGGGAGAAAGATAGTTGTATGTTTGCTTTATCTAAGGCTATAAGTGTGAACAAAGTTTGAGGCAAAGCTTTGGTATATGACATGGTAAGTTGATAATTCTATGTATGTCTTCTTGGGGATAGTGCATGGAAGTTTTTATTGATAGAGATACTAGTGAATATAGTAATAATTCCAAGGTAGGTTGGTTGGCCAGAAGTTTATATGTGGTTATAACAATAGGCTTAAATCTCATGTTTGTATAGAAATGGATGAATGCATTGTGCGTTAGTGATATCTTAGTAATAGGTTAAAGTGGTAAGAAGTATTATTCTTGAGATGAGAGCTATGTAAACACATAGAATTTGAATTCGTGGTTTAGACTAGTATTATGGTGTTATGTGTGGAACCTTGTGACTTTGCGTAGGCTTAAACATGGTGAGAGAATTAAGTTTAGCTCAGACTTTAGTAGATAGACTTATCAATGCCCATGTGAAGATTATAAGTGGCATCAAATGAAGATTAGCATTTACGAGGAAAAGCATAGTTGAGAAAGTATTTAAGAAGTTTGGCTAAGATTGGAAGTTAGCAGTTGCATTGCCTAAGGTATAGTAATTCTATCCTATCTTATGTTTTATAGGCCTATAGTCCATGTTATAGAGTTGTATCCATTTTACGATTCCTTATTCAAATATCTTATTCAGATTATACCTAAAATTCTTTGATCCCTAATGTTATTAGAACTTTTTAAAAAGAGTGTTGAATAAATACTCCAATTGAGTGTAAAATTTTAGTATGAGTCAGTCCTTTTAGCCAGCAATTCAGTTTAGCAATTAGACAGATATTCTTCTATTATTTTCCATCTTTACACCTAGTTTTACTATCCAAAGTTGTATGAGTATGGCTATTCTATGAGATAATCTATTCGCATCTATGCAAATTGCAAATTCAGTTCGATCCATGCATTATGTCTCCAATTCATATATTTAGTCATGATTCAGCTCATAAGTGTTCAGTGCATGATCTCAGTTTTCCTAGTATTCTAGCTCAGAGATTGTAATAACCCACAAGCTCCTATATAAGTTTCCAACTATTCATCATAAGTTTAAAATCCCTGAAGTGATTATGTCAAACCATAGATAAGTGTCATAACCATTTACTATGACACCCTTAAAATTTCAAGTATTTGTTTTTTGGCCTTCCCGTGTTCAAAGTATTAATTTTTAACTTAAAATGTGTTCAGGTATGTTAATACGATATCTCGGAAGAGTTTCAAAATTTTTGTATGAGGGTCGCGGTTATTTTTGAATTTTGCGGCAGTAAGCCTCTGCAATATCATCGTGTCACGGAGGCTACTCTTTGCAATAAGTGGTATGGCACAGAGGTTAGCCTCCATGATAGGGAGTGTGCCATATCGAGGTATAAAATTTTGTTTAGTTTTGATTTTTCTCATAAGGGGTGAAGGGCTTTGTCTATTTTACCCTTTGTACGGCGTTAGTCCCGTTATATCATGATTCATTCTTACATAATGTGCTTGGGGATTCCATGAAACCCTTTTATTTTAATTCATACACTTGTTTTGTTGTGGGAGAATTCCTAATGTGAAGTTACATACTTTATTTCATAGTTCTAAAGCTTCAATAAGTTTCCTACCCGTTATTCGAGGATGAATGATTCCAATGGGAGATAATGTAACACCCCACATTTTTGGTCTAGAATTCAAACTGTCATTCCTGTGTGTATAATCTCTAATCCAATGATTATTATATGAATATATGTGTCATGATCATTAACCTAGTGCGAAGAGTGCTTATGAGGTGAAAAATGTGCATAGGAAACACATAGATAAAAGTTGAGTTAAGAGTTTTTTTTTCAACCAACAAAACTATATATAATTTAGTCTTCTTTCTAACGCATTTGATTTCACCTTAGTCTGATACACAAGCCAAAAGTTATGTGCACTTTCATAAGGAACCAGTGAGGATCTGCGATTTCAGCGTGGCACTGATCTTTTGCTCCATGATAAACAGTGTGCCACGGACCTTGCTCAGAAATGCTAAAATCTTATTTTCTTTTAAGTTTTTAAGGGTAAACTGGTTATTTACATCCTAAATTATCATATAAGTAATAGTAACATGAATTGATCATCCCATAACCCTAAAATACACTAATTACACAATCCCTCTTCTCCCAAATCCTCAAGAACACTAAATAAGTGTTCTTCTTCAAAAATTAAACTTCCAAGGATCCAAATTCATTTTTTTTCTTCAAAAAGTCAAGAAATTTAGGTATGTGGGATATTCATCAATGAGTTCCTTTCACCCATTAAGTCCCAAAGTTTTCCCCAATTCTCAACTTTAATTTTATTGTGATTTAGGGTTCCATGAAAAGTATAAGTTCCATGATTTCCTCTATGTAATTCTTGAATTCTACCATGAAATAGTGTTCCCTCGTAATTTTAAGTATTCTTTCGTACACTGCTAATGAAATTGTTAAAATTATTGAATTCTATACAATGAATTCAAATCATGATGATTCTAATAAATTGATGAAATTATTGGATTCTTGAGTTTAAGTCATGAAATTTTCTATCATGTCATTACAATGAAATCATCATGTTTAATTATATTATTTTTAATGTTGGATAAAGTGTTCCCTCGTAATGTGGAATTCTATCTAGGGATAAAGTGTTCCTAGCAATGTTGAATTCTAATCATGATGATTCTATATTGATGAAATTCTTGGATTCTTGAGTTTAAGTCATGAAATTTTCTATCATGTCATTACAATGAAATCATCATATTTAATTATATTACTTTCAATGTTGGTGGGTTATGAACACCTGATACCTAGTTAATCTTGCATGTTATAGTTTTCAAGATTTCAAGTTAATCATATCATGTTTATCTCATAAAGTTTATAACATTGTCATAACGAGCACTCACCAATATTATATCATGCTAAATATATCAATTTACATTTTCGTGATTAATTTCAAATTTTGCATGCATTGTTATTTTCAAATTACCATGACTTGAGAATATCTGTTATCATAGCATGTACCAGCTTATGTTTCAGTGTCTTTCAGTTGTTAGTAAGACTTAGCATTGATCAAACCTAGGGATAAAGGCTCACCCACCAGTAAAGGCCTGAGACTTTTAGTAGAAGTCCCTAAGTTCCAGAACTATGTAGCCAGCATAGGTTATGAGATGTCACTCCCAATAGATGACTGACACCCTCTTAGGGGTTAGCCACCAGTAAAGGATTGATACCCTAGTCCTTTGGAACATTAGCATAGTGGATCCATATAGCCAGATTTGGTACCCGTGGCAAGATATTGACACCCTTCTAACCGGGGTTATTGGTTGGACACCGATTAGTTCAAATAGGGGAATGTTGGTTAAATGTCAGTTCCCATAGTCTTAATTTAGTATTCAGACCACATCAGCTCAGGTTTGCATTATCAAGTGTTCAGTTAATCAAATATTCAGTTTTACAGATTTGTTCAGCACATGATTTACTTGGTCTTGCATTCACTTTATATATTCATGTATTCATGCTCAGTATCTATACATGACCCTTAGTACGATTTTATAGATTATTCAACTTTAACTTGAGATTTACATATAGTATTTATGTTTCTACCGCTTTTCAGCTTATATCAATGTTTTCAGCTCAAAATTTAGAAATTTCACTGTCTTTCAGCTTTTAGATACAACCATGAGTTAAATACATATTTCAGCAAATAGCTTATGTCCTTAGTTTTAAAGCATAAATTGAGTATTCCCATGATTTAGTGTATGTCTGACATACTCAATACATTCCAAAGTACTGACCATAAATATGTGTTTGTGGCTACATTCCTTCATAATGCAGGTACCAGATGTAGCCCACTCACCAGGGTTAGACAATACTCAACATTCAACTAGCAGGTGATGAGTTCTTTTATTTTGGGGACTCAAGTTAGTTGCAGTTCCTATATTTAATTTCCATCATTCTTATGTATTGATTAGGAATAGTTAGGGGTCTTTTCTCGACTATCTATAACCAGTATAGTAGAGGCTTCATAGATAGTTAGTCAAACTCATTATATGTAATTCAAGATTCTTTTTTCTATTTATCGTGTTGTAAACCTTTACAGTAAAATAGTTATTTGGTTTTTCTCATGATTATCCTTCCGCTCAGAAAATTTAACTATATATATATATATATATATATATATATATATATTAAATCAATTGCTCAAGTATCATGCCAGTACATGGGTTAGCTTGGTATCACTTGTCGTTCTAAGCACTATGTTATGACCAGGGGTTAGTCTCCGATCATGACAGGAATGCACATGTGTCCCCTTAGTATCAACACCTCATAAGCATCTAGCGTGGCATTTAAAGCTTCACAGCATACTACCTTGTTCTAATGTTTATTCAACATTTTTACTTCAAACTATCTATCCTTAATTTGATCAAGGACTGTTGACCTTACCACCCTGATAGCCAACACTCTACCGCTTTTAGAAATACCAAACAGCAGACTAAGATGATAGAGTCCAAATCTCTATATCCAAGGGTCACCTTGACCCCCTCAATCAATCCAAACTACCCATACTTACTGCTTTTTACTTAATGCATTAACCACCACATTGGCCTTACCTGGATGGTATTGGTGTAATACTCCAATCGTTTCTTAAGCCTAAATCCATCTTTTGAGTGAATATAGATGACTTCCAAAGTGATTGTTATTTATATCATGTTGTATCTCCCAAAATTCTACTTTCTATCATGTAGAGAATTGGATAAGCTTTCCATTGATGTAAGATTCACCCAAATCAGACATCCGATGAGGGAGTTAGAGCCATTTTATAATACCCCGAGACTCTAACCAATAGTTAAACCATGAATCAAGTTCATGCAAAATAAATTATAGTGATTTGGTTGTTTTCTAATCAAGGGTGATGTGTATTAAGGCCTCAAAGATGTCCTAGCGATTAGGTGAATCAAAACATTCCCTACTGATTGAATTCTTGGGAAGGATTTTTCCATATCAAAGTTCAAATGATCATACATGTCGTTATAATACGAATCATTGATCCCATGACCTACCAAAAGATATATAATGAAATTAGATTTCCAACTATACCAATTTCATCAAAATTCGATATCGGAGAGAAGAGTTATGCCTATTTTACTCTAAAATATCAGCCTAGAAACTCCATGACGACCTTTTGTGACGACTTGTCACAACCTGATGGCTCGCCATAAAATGTCATCACCTTAAGCAAGAAAGTCACAAAATCCAATCTTTTGTGATGACATTTTGTGATAGCTTGTCACAAAATGTCGTCAACCTTAAGCCGAAAATCATAAAATCCACCTTTTTTGTGACGACAATTCGTGACGGCCTATCACGGGCCTGACGACTTGTCACGGATGTTGTCAGCTATTTTTTTCCAGCAATTAAGGGACATTTTTGGAAGGGAATTTCGGTTTTTTCCAGCCATTTTGGTCCTATATATATATATATTTATCCAAGTAGAGAAGAGAAGTTCATTTTCTCTCATTTCTCTTCCAAGAAAGATCTAGAACTAGGGTTTCTTCAAAAATACTAAATCAAATCTTCTACAAGAAAATTCAAGAATCTTTTAAAGATTTCACCAATTTGTTCAAGAATCAAGTTCTCCAAGTCAAAGGCATCAAGAACTTAGCTCAAAAGTGTGAAGAAGAGTTTCCAATCAAGCTGGCCCATCTTAAAATCATAATTCAAGGTATGTGGGGTTTGAACAAGAACACTTCTTTCATTTGAAATTCATGATTTTGCAAAGTGGTTTTACACAAAAATTACTTTTTTAATGATTTATGATATTTGAGCTATTCAAGATTGATACACATGACTATTTCATCATTTTATTTCTTAAATTAAGAACTTATGCCATGAGTTGAATACTGTTTTTATGAGTTGATGATTTCTGAATGATTTGAGATAAGAGTCTTGATTTAAGCTTTTCTATAAGAAGTTTTATTATTGAATATATATTGATATTTGAGCTTGAGAGTCAATAATGAGTTCTATGATGTTTTCTTGAAGTTATTGATATATTTTGATATTGAGAAAGATTAATTTTATTTGAGTCAAGTTAGAAATCCACAAATTGATTATGATTTGATAAATGAGAAAGAGATTTGTTTTGGTCTTTATGATAGACCCTTATGATGTTTGTCGTGGATTTCCTAATGCATTCTGAGCTTGTGTCTGGGAGTAGTATTTAGCACCGAGCAGGAAATATGGTATTTCCCCTGAAACTACGTACCACCATAGGATTGATATTGATAATTGTGAGCCGGAGGACGAGTATGAGATTGTGATCACTAAATTTAGGTTCTACTCCCTAGCAAGAGTACGACGCTCCTTCCAATGTGGGGTTCTCTCCTTAGAAGGAAAAAATGGTGGACTCCATATAGCTCACATGGTTTATGTCAGTTATAAAAACCTCCCAAGTCTATAAGATTTCAAGTTTCATGAGTTACCGAGTCACTCTAAGTCATGAGTTAAAGAGTTTGAGTTGAGTATAATGATTTATGAGATATATAATGCTTGCATTACTATTGATGATTTACAAGGAATATATTTTAGTTAATTTAAGTCAAGAAAGTCGTTATCGTCAGCATGCATGATTTTCATAATCATTTATGATATTATTTATAATGTTGCATTGCACCCTCACATACTCAGTACATTCCTTAAAGTACTAACCCCCATATATTTCTATGTGCTACAGTGTCTTATAATGTAGGTACATATTGTGGCGCAGATACCACATTCAGTCAGTCCGACGCTCCCAGTTAACAGGTGATGAGTACTTTTGATTTGAGGGCATGAGATAGCTATATAGTTCGAGAAGTATTGTATTTCCTTATTTTAGTCGTATTGAGCTTAGATAGTTGGGCATCATGACCCGGCTATCTAAAGTCAGTACCAGTAGAGGCTTCATAGATAGTTAGTAGAAGTTGATGTATTCAGTTTCAATTTTGTTTGGTAAAAATAGAGTTGTAATCTTGTAAAGTTCATGTTTATATTGATCAACTTCAGAGAAGTTCTATGTTTTTGCTGATTTTATATAGATTTAAGCATTTTATCTAGGTGAATATGAGTTATGCTAGTAGGAGGGTTAGCTTGGGGTCACTTGTACCCCTAAGCATCGTGTGACATCATGGGACCCAATTTCGAGGCGTTACAAACTTGGTATCAAAGCACAAAGTTCAAGTGTCCTAGGGTATCTATGAAGCCGTGTCTAGTAGAGTTTTATGGAATGGAACGGAGATGTCTGTACTTTTCTTCAAGAGGCTACAAGACATTTAGAAAAGGTCTCCATTCTTTCATGTCTTAGATTGTGCTATAGAAAGGTTCTTTGAGAAACTTATGTAGATTCTCATCTTCCTCTATTCAGGGCATCCCCGCCTTATTTTTGAGGTATTAGAGACAGTCAAGCTTAACTCTTTGCAGATAGTACTTTCTTAAGCAGTCTTCATAGATAGTTATGGAGATTTAAATGAGCTAGAAAGTATCCTATTAGTGTCTTATCATTCCTTGCTTATGAATCATGCAATAATCCCAAGTCAGTTGCACTTCCAGATTCCTTCTCAGAATCTATAATAATAATCTATACTTCTTTATCTATGTACTGTTCTTGAGGTAACATGATCTATGAGTTTGAATTTCCTTCCCTAAAAATCTTTTAGAATTGCAAGTGAGAAATTTTAGAAGTCTCACAAAGCAGCCTGAGAAGATCTTACGAACGTGTTATAAGTTTCGTAAGTTCAATGTTATGCCTTCTCCATTATGATTTGTTTAGTTAAGATAGAGTAAGATGTGTATTCTTAGATTATTGAATATTAAATAGCGAGTTTCTACCTCTCGTAACCTTGTTATCACCATGATTTGGAACTAAAATTCTAGTGAAGCCTTGTGGGACTCTTTTGATTCACGAGCATAATTTCTTTGTTATCCATCTTAAATTCTTTTTCAAAATGCAAAATCAAAGACTAGTGAAGTCGGGTGAGGCCTATTTTGATTCACTAGCGACTCTTTATGAATCTAATTTCCTCGTGCTGGTTAGAACTGGGTTTAGAGGTGTAGTGGCAAGAAAGGTGGAAAGTGTGATTTATTGGAAGTATGTATAGCCGATCCTTTTGCATGTGATCGAGTTAGTGATGAAGTGATATTATTCTTGTGTGTCGGCTCATGGAAGAAAGAGAAGGAGTTATTGGTAGAGGTAAATAATAGTTTGCTTAAGGTATGAAAAGTGTTGTTGACGGTGTGTTGCACAAGATAAGTATAGGTTATGGATGAGGATACTTAGTGGATGAGTTTTGTTAACTTAGGTGCTCCTGAGATTGTAAGGGGAAGTCAAGTTGAGGCTTAGAAAGTTATAAACTAAGTTAAGATGCGAATGAAGGATAGATAGTAACGATGGGTAAAAGGGAGGGCATGTTAATGGATTATAAATGAGAGAGGCCATATTATTATGACCAATTATTGTTATTAAGGGGTTTAAGTGGGCTAGTGTTTATTGACGTATTGTTTTATAGTTTCCAAGTGAAAATTGTGTGTGTGAGGTGGAGTTGTAAGTTATGCTGAGCATTAGGTATTAAGCTTGGATGATTGGTGGCTATGAAGGTAGATGTGATGATTTGTTGGTTAATGTTGCTAGTTATAGAGAAGTGATCTAATGGGCTTGGACAGTGTATGCAAGTGCTTGAGTCTGATTAGCTTGTAATTGAGTTTGATTTTTTGTTCTTGGTGAGAAATCTTGCCCAAGGTGCTATGGGGCTACTTTATTTTCTAGGGTCATTGTATGTAGCGTAATTAGTAAGTATCGTGGAGTTGCTAGGTCGATGAAGACTAGTTAGGTAATGAACAATGTTCCTAATAATTGAGTCAAAGAGTGTGATGGGTTTAGTCTAAGGGGAGATAATAGAACGAGTAACCAGGTTAGGTGTTCAGGTTTAAGTGGGTGTGCTAGTAAGTTGTGGAACAGTTGTGAGAAGGGATACTGCTCGACCCATTTTATTTTAGTATTTTCAGTCATTTTAGTATTCATTCATGCTTTGCGTTTTGATTCCATGATCATGATTCATGTCCAGGCATGCCATAAAGAATCTTGTCCTTACTTAGTTACCGAAATACGGAGTTTCAGACCTTTCACCAGTTGGAATCACATTTCATAGTTACAAATTCCTAATTTAGGTCATGCAACGCATGACTTATGTACTCACATTTTGTGACATGTTCAGTTCCAATGTTCAAACGCTACTTTTAACGATCAGCAAAGAAAAGAATTTAGATTTATATTGTGCATGTCCCTAGGCCGTATTTCTTTGATGGGTTTATAATGTTAAATCCTCTATTCCTCAAGCCTCAGTTGAGTGTCAAGTTATTCGTAGCATCTATTCATGTGTCAGATCCTCATGCTCTAATCTTTTTGTTATCTTTCCTTACCCAAGATAGTGGTGGTGAATAGTTGTTTAGTCGGGACAGAGGAGATATTTCCTTATCAATGATAGAGGGTGGCATGCCTACTTTGGCGTGATGGTAATGTGAAGTAAGATTGAGGCTAAGTCTTTGATACATGTTATGGTTAGTTGAAGTTTAATGTATTATAATTGGAAAGATTATGGTGTGTTCATTTTGTGTAATTCCATGAGTTGGAAGGACTATTGGAGTAAAGAGTTTATGTAGGACTTGATTAGCTAGGAGTATGTTAGGTGTGCTTGAGGTGAGTGCATGGAAATTTTTCTAGACAAGAGGTGTGTAGGGTATGAAGATAGGCTTGAATGCCTTGTTTGTATGCATGCGGATGGGTACCTTACGCATTAGTAAATGGCTAGTACTAGATGTATTGGAGTTGTCGAAGTAGTAATGAGAATTACTCTTGAAGTGAGAGGTTGTAAGACTGTAGATGCGTGGGAGCTCATGATTTAGAATGGGGTTATGTGGCGAATATTGTATTTCTAGGTTAGGCATGAAGACGATGAGGAGGTTTGGTTCGAGGGGATATGAGTAGATGGAAGTATCAGTGTTATGTGAGGATTATAAGTCGAATCGATCAAGTATAGTATTAGAAGGGTATAGTATATTTGAGAGAGTGTTTGAGAAGTGTGGTTAAGTTTGAGAGTAAGGAGTTGCCTTGCTTGAATCTTAGTAATTTTATCCTGACTTATGATTCATAGGTTTAGGTTTCAAGTTATGGGATTATGGTAATTCTATGATCTCTAATTTAGAGGTCTTGTTTAGATCTTTCCTAAAAATCTTTGCTCCTTCAAACCATTAGAATTCCTTGGGAGGGTTTTGAAGAAATCCTCTACTTAAGTATGAGTATCTAGTACGATTCAGTTTGCATAGTTAGCAACCCAGTTTTTTTAAAATTTGGCAGATAGATTTCAATGGTCTTCCATTTTTTCGAACTAGTCTGGTCTTACCACTAGAAGTTTCATAAGTACGGGCAATCCAGTAAGTAGTTGCTCACACCCAAAATCTATGAATTTAGTTTAGTATGTGTATCAGGCATCAATTTTAGATTCGGATATATAATTGTGATTCAGTCTGTAAGCATTCATTGAACAATCTTCGTTTTCTAAGTATTCTAATCCAAACAATGTAATACCTATTGTGTAGTCTTATCCTTGTTTCTCATGACCTATTCCTGCATAAATTATCTCTTATCCGTCTATGAGTACGATTGCACCCTTATCACACCAAGTGAATTCTAAACTCTTAGCATGAACCCGCTCTTTAATATAAGCAGAAGGCAAATCAGCTCAAATTTAGTCGAGAATTACAGTTGTCCTCTATCTATTCTATTCAAGTCTCAAATCCAGAGGTATAGCTATTCTCATCATGAGTTTATACATTCAAAGAAGTACTTCAAAGTTTAGAAAGATATAGATTCAGATAAGCAAGCTTTTTCAGATGTGTGTCTTCAGTTTTCTCTGTATTCTTGGCCAAACAGCAACATTCGAGGACGAATGTTTCCAAGGGGGAGATATTGTAATACCCCGATCGTTTCTTAAGCCTAAATCCATATTTTAAGTGAATATGGATGACTTACCAATTGATTATTGTTTATATCATGTTGTATTTCCTAAATTCCACTTTCAATCATGTGGAGAATTGGATAAGCTTTTCATCGACATAAGATTCACCCGAATCAAACACCCGGTGAGGAAGTTAGAGCCATTTTGTAATACCCCGAGACTCTAACCAATAGTGCTATCGTGAATCAAGATCATTCGAAATAAATTATAGTGCTTTGGTTGTTTTCTAATCAAGGGTGATGTGTATTAAGGCCTCAAAGATGTCCTAGCAATTAGGTGAATCAAAACATTCCTTACTGATTGAATTCTTGGGAAGGATTTTTCCACATCCAACTTCAAATAATCATATATCTTGTCATACTACGAATCATTGATCCCATGTCTTACGAAATGATAGATAATTGAATTATCTTTCCAACGATACCAATTTCGTCAAAATTTGATATCGAAGAGAAGAGTTATACTTATTTTACTCCAGCATGTCAGCCTGGAAACTCCGTGACGACCTTTTGTGACGACTTGTCACAAGCCCGAAGGCTCGTCACAAAATGTCGTCACCTTAAGGCAGAAAGTCACAAAATCCAACCTTTTGTGATGGCTTGTCACAAAATGTTGTCAACCTTTAGCCGAAAATCATAAAATCCACCCTCTTTGTGACGACAATTCGTGACGGCCTATTACGGTCCTGACGGCTTGTCACGGATGTCGTCAACTATTTTTTTCCAACAATTAAGGGACATTTTTGCAAGGCCATTTAGGTCATTTCCGCTCATTTTGGTCCTACATATATATATATATATATCCAAGTAGAGAGGAGAAGTTCATTTTCTCTCATTTCTCTTCCAAGAAAGATGTAGAACTAGGGCTTCTTCCAAAATCCTAAATCAAATCTTCTACAAGAAAATTCAAGAATATTCTAAAGATTTCACCAAGTTGTTCAAGAATCAAGTTCTCCAAGTCAAAGGCATCAAGAACTTAGCTCAAAAGTGTGAAGAAGAGTTTCCAATCAAGCTTGCTCATCTTAAAATCATAATCCAAGGTACATTGGGTTTGAACAAGAACACTTCTTTCATTCTTGTGTCCAAAGATTTAATTTCTACTATTGAAATTCATGATTTTTCAAAGTGGGTTTACACCCAAATTACTTTTTTAATGATTTATTATATTTGAGCTATTCAAGATTGATACACATGACTATTTCATCATTTTAATTCTTAAATTGAGAACTTATTCCATGAGTTGAATATTGTTATTATGAGTTGATGATTTCCGAATGATTTCAGATAAGAGTCTTGCTTTAAGATTTTCTATGAGATGTTTGATTATTGAATATATATATATTGATATTTGAGCTTGAGAGTCAAGAATGAGTTCTATGATGTTTTTGTGAAGTTATTGATACATTTTGATATTGAGAAAGATTGATTTGAGTCGAGTAGAGTTAGGAATGCATAAATTGATTATGATTTGATAAATGAGAAAGAGATTTGATTTGGTCTTCATGATAGACCTTTGTGATGTTTGTAGTAGATTTCCTAACGCGTTTTGAGCTTGTGTCTGGGAGTAGTATTTAGCACCAAGCGGGAAATGTGGTATTTTCCCCGAAATTACGTGCCACCTAGGATTGATATTGATAATTATGGGTCGGAGGCCTAGTATAAGATTATGATCACTAAATTTAGGTTGTACTCCCTGGCAAGAGTACGATGCTCCCGCCAATGTGGGGTTCTCTCCTTAAGAGGGCAAAACTTTGGACTCCATTTAGCTCACATGGTTTATGTAGGTTATAAGAACCTCCCAAGTCCATAAGAGTTCAAGTTTCATGAGTTCCTGAGTCACTCTAAGTCATGATTTAATGAGTTTTAGTTGAGTATAATGATTTATGAGATATATAATGATTGCATTACGATGGATGATTTACAAGGAATATATTTCAGTTATTTCAAGCAAAGAAAGTCGTTATCGTCAGCATGCATGATTTTCATAATCATTTATGATATTATTTATAATTTTCCATTGCCCCCCACCCCATATACTCTGTACATTCCTTAAAGTAATGACCTCCATAAATTTCTCTGTGCTACAGTATCTTATAATGTAGGTACAAATTATAGCGCAGATACCGCATTTAGTCAGTCTGCCGTTCCCAGTCAATAGGTGACGAGTCCTTTTGATTCAAGGGCTTGATTTGGTTATACAGTTCGAGAAGTATTGTATTTTCTTATTTTAGTCGTATTGAGCTTAGATAGTTGGGAGTTATGACCCGACTATCTAAAGTCAGTACCAGTAGAGGCTTCATAGATAGTCAGTAGAAGTTGATGTATTCAGTTTCAGTTTTGCTTGGTAAAAGTAGAGTTGTAATCTTGTAAAGTTCATGTTTATATTGATCAAGTTCAGAGAAGTTCTATGTTTTCGCTGATTTTATATAAATTTAAGCATTTTATCCAGATGCTTATGAAGTATGCCAGTAGGAGGGTCAGCTTGGGGCCAATTGTGCCCCTAAGCACCGTGTGACATCTCGGTACCCAATTTCGGGGTGTTACAATTGGATAATCAAATCATAATTCTTGAACAATCTTATCTACCTTCTCTACCTAAAATTTAGACCCCTTTGAGTGAAAACATGTTGCAAACTATGATGGTTATGAATACCTAACACTTGACACCATAAAGATAATGTCTCCAAATCTTAAATGCAAAGACCACTACCTCCAACTCCAAGTCATGGGTTGGATAATTTATCTCATGATGCTTTAATTGCCTTGAATAATAGGAACTCACAGCTATATCCTGCATCAACACAACATCACAAAACAGAATTTTGTTAGAAATTTAATATACCCATAACGAGGGAGTTCAAACCAAAGAGTGAAGAATCATAAAATATAATGAAATCCTTACCTTAAACTTGCATTAAAAGAATAGGAGTTGCAGCCAAAAGTGTCTTGAAATTATTTTGGAAGCTCTCCGCACACTTTCCTTGCCAAACAAATGAAACCTCCTTCAAGGTCAACCTTGTCAAGTGAGTAGAACTAGATGGAAAACTTATGACAAACATGCGATAGTAACTACCAAAACCCACAAAACTTCTAACCTCAGTCGTAGAGCTAGGACAAACCCAACTCTTAGTAGCCTCAATGTTTTAGGTATCCACCATAATCCTCTATTCCAAAACAACATTTCCTAAAAAGGAAACAAAAGACAACAAAAATTTGCATTTCGTAAACTTAGCATGCAACGGTTTCTTCTTGAAGATTCTTAAAATAATGAAAATATATCTTGAATGTTCCTCCTTACTCTTGGAGTAAACTAGAATATCATTAGTAAAAACAATCACAAAAGTATCTAAGAATGACTGAAAGATATTGTTCATCAAGCTCATAAAATTTGTCAGCACATTAGTCAATCCAATGAAATCACTAAGAATTCATAATGCCATACCGAATCTTGACAGTTTTTGAAGGTATATTGTCAGGATGAATCTTTAACTAATGATAACCCGATCTCAAGTCTATCTGGGAGAAAATGAAAGACTATGTAACTGGTCAAAAAGATCATCTATCAAGGGCAAGGGATACTTATTCCTCGTGGTGACTTTCTTCAACAGCCTATAGTCAAGCACATTCTCACGTTACCATCTTTTTCTTAACAAATAACACATAAGCACCCAAGAAGAAGCACTAGATAAATGAACCCCTTATCATGTGATTCCTACAATGACGTCTTTAGTTTTCTTAACTCAGCTAGATCTATTTGATTAGTAGGAATAAAATGGTGTAAGTACTCATCTCCAATTAAATCCAGAAGTCAATGTCTCAGTCTAGAGGAATACCAAGAAAATATATGGTAAGAACCCCTTAAAATTTTGACACCATAGAGACTAACTCAATAGCAGGAGACTTTGCACTAACATTGTAGAGATATGCGTGAAATGATGAACACCCTCTTCTAACTTGAAAGAAACAAAAGTAAACTATGTTTCAATTATACCAATTTGTGCAGATTTTCATCAAAATTAACTCAAATACATTCTCCATCTTAGGGACAAAAATAATAGGATATTACATCTTCAGGAACTTGATATGAATTTCAAGATTAGTCCCAATCATCACAAAACCTAACATTACAAAAGGAAAACCTCAGTCCCTAAGGCCTCACCCAATCTAGAAGCAACAGTAGTAGTCATCTTGATAGGTGGAAAGTGATAAGCAGGCATAGTTGTAGTGGCCCTAGTACCGACTAAGACACTAAGAAAATAAATCACTTACTGAATCATCCTTGAAGACATCAGGGGAATAAGTTTATTTCTAATTGAAGCCACCTTCTCCCACTCTATAAAATCGTAATTCAACTACTCAACTTCTTTATAATTATCCTGGGATGGGGGACTAGT